>NC_081415.1:669019946-669199946 GCF_030272615.1 Cryptomeria japonica | reverse complement strand
ATCACGTCTTCACATTACATAAACTCTAGTAACTCAGCCCTTTTAAAAAATATATATTTTTGTGGTTTTGCCCTTAAAGTTTGGGCACTACATAAGAAATCAAGTGGCATTGAAGATTACTCAAAATGTATGAATGATCTTGCTGATCTTATATCTATGATTGGAATGATGGACATTCACCTTGTTGGTTCTAAATTCACTTGGATAAATAGAAGACTTGGCTAAAACCTCATTCAAGTCAGATTGGATAGGGTCATGGTTTTGTGTAATTGGATATATATTGATTCACTCTCCCTATGTGTCCTCCCTATGTCCGATTTAGATCATAGTGCAATCTTGCTTTCCTCTGATGATACTGCAAGGAAAATGTCCTATCCCTCTAGATATGAGATCATGTAGTTTCTACACCAGGACTTTTGATCCATGGTAGAACAATGGTGGAATATCCCTATTAGTGGCACTCCATATACCATGTTGCCCCAAAACTTAAGCTCCCATGGAAAAAATTTAAAGGGAGGAATTGTTAACCTTTTGGAATATCTTTGAGAAAAAGAAATATATTTTAGTTAACCTCAAGATGATGTAGAAGAAGATAGAAGATAACATTGCCACTCAGGAAGATTTTCTAGAGGAGATCTCACCAAGACAATAGTGGTTCAGATTAAACAAGAAAGAAGAGGTTTTTTGGAAACAAAATCAAGGATTCAATGGATCACAGAAGGTGATAAAAATACTAAATTCTTGTACCAATCAACTATTTATCACAAGAGCAGAACATGATAGGGATATAAAAACACCTAGTGTGGGTTTCAACATAGACATCTCTAAGGCCTATGATAGAGTTTCTTGGAAATTTATCTTTGCAGTGCTAAAACAGTTTGGATTTAAGGATAAATTCTTGAAGATGGTAGTACAGTGTGTTACAACTGCAATGTTCTCTATTTTGATTAATTGATCCCCTAGTAGATTTTTCTCATCCAGAAGAGGCCTTCATCAAGGAGACCCTCTTTTTCCATACTTGTTCATTATTGTTTTTTGAAGTCCTATGAATAAATATTGGAAGACTTAAAAGGAAGGGAGCATTAAAATGTGTCAAAGATGCATGTACTATGGATCCAATATTGTAGCAATAGTTTGTGGATAATACTATCATCTTTGGTAAAACATATATTTCGTAGGCTAGATGTTGGACGAATATTACGAACAATTATGCAATGATATTAGGTCAACATATAAAATATAAGAAGAGTAAGCTCTTCTTTATGAATGTTAGTAATGTCCTTAAAGTTAAAATCAGTAAAATTCTAGCCTGTCAGGTTGTGGCTTTACCGGATTCTTATTTAGGGTTACCTGATATATCTAAGTCCCCCACTACTCTCTTCTGGAATGGTATGATTGAAAGGTTTTAGAAGAAGTTGGCTGGATGGAAAGGGAAATCTCTTACCCTAGCTGG
This sequence comes from Cryptomeria japonica, assembly GCF_030272615.1. NCBI lineage: Eukaryota > Viridiplantae > Streptophyta > Pinopsida > Cupressales > Cupressaceae > Cryptomeria > Cryptomeria japonica. The sequence goes on along the minus strand of NC_081415.1, from coordinate 669,198,493 downwards.
TAAAATTTAGCTGGTCAAATATTGTCTTCAAAATATCCCAATTTACTATCTCTCCCTTTTCAAGATACCTAGGTGTGTTTCTAATAAAGTAGAAAAAATCCAAAAATACTTCTTATGGACGGGGTTTGATGAAAATACTAGACTTTCCATTATTGCTTGGGACAAAGTTTGTAGCTCAATTGATGAAGGGGGACTTGGTATAATAAAAATCAAATATTTCAATCAGGCCTTAATCTCTAAATTTGGCTAGCAACTGATAAAAGAGACAAAATATTGGACAAATATCATTACTGCTAAATACCTTAATAATTATAGAAGTAGTTACTTCCTCAGTGAGAGAGAATTAGCCTCAGACCCATGCATCTAGAAGAATGTGTCCAAAAATAAATCTATTCTCATAAAAGGTGGAAAATGGTTGGTAGGAAATTGAAAGAACACTAGGTTCTGGGATGATGTCTTGTTCAAAGATTCTACTCTATCAGAAAATCCTCAATTCGGTAAAATCAAGAAAATCTTCATCGAAAGTTGTGGCAATATTATTCATGATTATATTTCATGGCAAGGAGACAAGGCTAGCTAGAAAATCTTAGAGGATAAGATGTTCGGAAATAAGGATATCTCTACTCATCTCTTAGATCAAATGAGGAATGAGGACCAATCCTTGGACTTCAACTTAGGTGACAGATCCTTTTTATCTCCTCGTGAGGATGATGAATCAATCTGGCATTTCAATCCCTCTAGTGCCTTCTCAGGTTAGTCAGTCTATTATAAGATTGTTGAAGATCCTACATACAACTTTTGCTAGAAAAAAAATTTGGATTAAAGGCCTCTTACCTAAGATTGATTGTTTTTGGTGGGCCACTGCTCATGGAAGAATTTTGATGATTGACAATTTAAACATAAGAGGTTTCTCATTGGTTAATAGATGTGTTTTATGCTATAAAGATCTTGAAAAAATTAATCATTTGTTCCTGCGCTGTCAATTTGCTAAGGAGATTTGGGGTGAGCTTCTTGTGGATTTAATGAGTTGCAAGACCTTCCTGGAGAATGTGAAAGATTTTATTGAACAATGGACCCATAGTCCCTATACTCACTCAATTATCAGGAATATTTGTCTTCAAATTCCTCTTTTTATAGCTTGAAATTTGTGGAAGGAATGTAATAATAGGGTGTTTAGAGAAGAAGCCCGAAGCAGTAAGGTATTATTTCACATTATAAAACAAAATGTAGAAGAGAACATAAATGCTGCTCTACTAGGGAACTCTAAGGTGTTGTCAAGGATAATGAGCCTAAGATTGAAGTAGAGATGGGGAACTACCCATTGTCTTCTTAGAATGAATCAACACAATTTGATCTTAAGGAAGAGTTGTATTTGGACTCCTCAGGAGGAAGGCTGACTAAAGTTCCATTTTGATGGCTTCTCTAAAGGGAACCTTGGTATATTTGGTGCAGGTGGAATCATAATAAACTATAAGGAATTTATGATAGAAGGCTATTGTGTTAATTTGGGAAAAGGATTGAATAATAGAGTTGATGTGATGGAATCTTGGCAGGGTCTTTCTCTCCTCCATCATCTTAATTTCCAAAATGTTATCCTTGAAGGTGATTCAAAACTTATAGTCAACAGGCTGAAAGATAATACAAATGTTCCCGGAAGATAAAATGTATTATAGAAAAATGTAAAATATTAATGGGCCTCTTTAGAAAAATCAAAATCCAACATACTTTCAGAGAAAGGAATTGTGCGGCTGATGAAGTTGCTTATCTTGGCCTAACTCAGAAGGATTGGAGTTTCTTTAACTATATGGAGATCTCAGTTGGGTTAAAAAATATCCTTGCCAAGAAATGGGTTAAACCCTTCCTATGTGAATCAATCAATTATTTGAGCACTTAATGGCTCTTTGACTGCTATCCCCCATATCCTTTTTAATGTGTGCCAACATTTTTTGATTCAAATTTATGGCTTGATGACTTATGAGAGGGTGACAATGATGCTGAGTGGATGGCTGATTTGGGAGCTATGCTAGATGTCTATTAGGAGAAGTGGTGATGAGTATGTCATTAATTCCATTTGGAAAGTTGGAAGTAGGGAGCCTTTTCCTTTTCGCCTTACATTAAACATTAAAATTGGTGAAATTATTTTATGGATAGGCGATGGGCTAGTTTCTCAAAGTTTCTTAATTTCCCATAATGTGAGTTTTCCCTCTCACATGTGTGGATAGAAAAAATAATCAATCCAAATATAACCTTAATGAATATCTTTTAACAAACATGGTGGGTTCTAAAAGTTGTAGTTTATTTTTCAGTCACTTTCACACATTCTATTGTAGCACTATGGAGAAATCTACAGATATGGGGGGCCTTTGAAGAGAAGAGAGCTAAAAAGATGCAAGAAAATTCAAAAGAATGAAGAGGTGTGGAATCTCTTTCACAAAGTGGGAATGACATCCTTCTTTTTCGCCATGAAAGGCTACAATAGAGTGTTGTTGGTTAGATTCTACAATTCCTGGTAGAATGGTAATGTGTCTATTAGTTGTATCTCCTTTATTGTTTCGTCGGAGCTCATTGCAGAGGTAACTAGTGAAGAGGATAAAATGTAGTAGGGTAAGATCAGATGGTTAGTATTCAAATGAAGCATTCAAACACATAAAACACAAAGAATAACCATTTATACCTTGCCATTTTTATGTCTCCCTAGGATTGAGCTTGATGAAGTGGATGATGAGGATGCACCCTTGATGCTCCACTTGATGTGCTCCTTGCTTGATATGGATGTGGATTGATCTCCTTTTCTCAACAAGATTAATGGATTTGATAGTATTATTGGATGTATTTTTTATGGATTTGAATTTAAAGATTGAAGAAAGAAGAGAGAGGAAAAAGAGCAGCATGACAATGCATGAGAAGTGGATTATTTGTGAGGAGAATAGGCTCCAATTTATAGATTGGAGGAGGCCAATGGAGGGCCAAGATTTATTTGATCATGAAGGGTTGAGATTGATTTGAGATAGAAGGAATGGATCAAGGGTGTCTTGGGAAAATAAACAGAAATATAATAGTCCTTGGGAAAAGGGGGGAGAAATTGGAATTTCAAATATGAGGACTTAAAAGTTCCAAGATAAGAATGCATTGAGGGATTCAAAGAAATTTGAATTTATTTGAGAGACTCAATGTTGATGTGACATGAGTGGGAACTAAAAATAGGAGAATAATGATAAGCATGATTATGAGGGATTGAAGAAGGATTAATTAGGTTGAGTGGGATTAGGAAAAGTGATTTGTAGGAATCACATGACTAGATTAATTAATTTAAATTAATTAACTGAGTGTGTTTAGAGGAAATAATTATTGGAGGGGACTTTAGAAGATAGGGGAATAATTAATTTATTTGATAAATTAATTATTGGACAATAGTGATAGGATTATTTAAATTAGATTTAATTGATTCTAAGAGGAATTAGGATAACACAATTAAGTCAATTAATTATGTTCATAGGATTAAATTAATTAAATATTAATTTTAGGTGTCTACAACTAGGTTGCAAAATGAGGGGGAGAAAATAGAAAGGAAAGGATACGATGATTAGAAACCCTACATGAAGAAATTCTTCAATAAAGGTGAGAGACCAGTGGTGGTGCAAAATGGGTATGGCCATTTTGTCCTTCGTAAGCCCTATCCTAATGTTAGCTACTTTGTTATGAAATATTTCACTTTAGAAGGTCGTTATACCTCTATGCATGGTTACCATTTTCCTATTTTGAATCAAATTAGGCATGGTGATAGGATTAATTTACCCTATTACCTTTTTATTTCTCTTGATCATAGCATTGCAAATGACACAAATCCTTTGCTACATCAAGGGCTCATCTATATCATTTATAAATATTCGTTTTACCACTCCCCTAATCATAGTCATTTACTTATCCTTCCTAGTAGTTCTTAACCTAAAAAAGAAACTCATGGTTCCTTTGTCAAAATTAAGCTAATTGAGACCAAGCCCATGTATTCCCTTGACATTACTCCTATGACCAAATCTAAAGGTAAGAAACCCAAGGCCGAATAGGAACTGCAATCCCTTGAGGTGGCTCTGCTCAAAATTAACCCTAACAAAAGGAAATTACAAACCCCTAAAAAATGTCTTGTTAATGATAGAATGCTCGATAAAAACTCTACCAAAAAAAGCATTACCAACAACCTTGACTTATATGACTCTTAAAAGGAAGAGGAGAGATCGAACCAGAGGGATAAGAAGGAGAGTAGCTTGTGAGAGAGAAGGTCTTCTTGGGTCTTGGCTAATGATATAAAAAGGTTCAAATTGAACCTAAAGTGACTACTCATGAATTGATCAAAAATTTCAACCAAGAAGATGATGACGATTCCTCAAATAAGGTTTACACAAGATGAATAATATCATGCTAAAGATGAAGAATAGAAGGAGCACTATAAGGAGGAAATGGAAGCTGAGAGTGAATCCTTAGAGGATGGGGATTATTCTAATCTGGTTTCCCTGCCTTATGATTCTTCGGATGATGTTGATATGGTGCCTTGCTCTTAGGAGTTTCCCTAAGATGTGGATAAGGACAACAATAAGAACCTATAAAATTAGATTATGGAGTTGTGAGATAGGGTAATGAACCTTAAAGTAAAAATAGAAGTCTATAGGTAATGATACAACCAAATAGGTGACTCCTCATGCTCATTGTGCACTATCACCAACAACATTATGAAGAAGGCAACTATGGGGTTTATTTTTGGGCAGAGTAGGATGAAAAAGAAGGCCAGGAAGATACTTAATAAGGGGAAACTAGACAAGGAGAATAAAAATGAGGAGACTATACCTATGGAGATCAAGAATGAACAAGTGCAGAGGCTGGCATGTAATTGAAGCCTTATTAAGAATTATTAAGTAGTTTAGACTCCATTTTTGGCTTTGGATCATATCTAGTATAGTTATTAGTAGGTATTATATGCATCATTTAATGAATAGGCCTGTGTTCCATAAGATGCAGACTCTTATTACTATTGTTTGCTCTATTAAGTTTTTTTACTATAGTATGTTTAGCTACACGGACATCATTACTGTTTTTGCTCTATTAAGATTCAAACTCTTATTATTGTTATTTATTGTTTGCATCATTAAATGAATATTATGTTTAGCTACAGGGACATCATGATTTTTTACTATATTTGAGAGAGCCTAGATGTTGTTCTTGTGCTAGCTGTGTGATGCCAGCTTTTGTGATGTTGCTCTCTGATTTTGTTATTTTGTAGGATCTAGGGCCATCTCCCTACTAACTTAATTAAAAACATCTAGTTTCTCTATTTCAAGATCAAGTAATACAAATATTGGTAACACAACCCAAATAGAAATAATCTTAACAAATAGTGAAAGAAATTCATGAAAATAAATACCTTCCTTCTAAAAATATCCTTTTTGTACTAGTTTTTCGTTTTACCTTTCAATTTTATCATCAACACTCTTCTTCAATTCATAGGCCCATTTACAAACAACTTTCATACTCTTTGAGAGTTCTACCAAGTCCCATATTGTATTATTCTCCAAGATATTCATTTCTTCCTTTATTTCTATTTTCCATTTAGTCTTTTTAGTGACATGGAGATTACATATTGATAAAAATATGGTTCCCCATAATTGGAAATCAAAGAGAAAGATGAAACAAAATCATCATACAAATTAGCAGGACATTTTCCTACATATTTTTTGCATCCACATATTCATCTTCAAAAGATTCTTTGTGATGAATGGGTTTCCAATTGAACTTGTTTTGCAGTACTTGTTCTTATTTCAAATCAAATTCTACTATATCTAATTGTATAAGAGAAAATTCATTAAATATTGCATCTCTTATACTAATGATTATCAAGATAGTTGGATACCATAATATATACCCCTTAAATTCATCACTATAGACAACAAAAAATTATTTCTTTGAGTTGGACTCCAATGTAGAATGTTGATCTTTTCACATAGGAGCATATGCATCACAACCAATTTTTTATTTTTAATAATGTGAAGAATGATTCGGACATTCCATTTTAGAAATATTACAATCTATTGCAACTAATGATGACTAATTTACTAGATATAATGTTGTATTAATTGATTCTACCCAACTCTTTCTCAAAATTTTCATTACTTAGCATTTCCCTTGATCTCTCTAGAATTTTCATGTTTATACATTTAGCAAACCCATTTTTTGAGTATAACTTGTGGTTTTATAAATTTCAATCCCAACTTCATTATCATAATTTTTAAATTCTGAATAAATGGACTTGCCTCAATATCTATTTTGAAACACTTGATTGAACTACTAGTACTCTTATGAACAAAATATCTAAATTTCTTAAATACACTAAACATGTTAGATTTACTTTTAAGAATATAGACCCATACCTTTCTAGAGTAATCGTCAATAAATGTGATAGAATATGATGGTCATCCAAATGAATCTATAGGAGATGGTCCTCAAACATTTGAATAACCATCATTTTGAACACCTTTACTTTTATGACAAGAAATTTAAACTTTTCTTCTACACTACTTGTCGAAGACACAATGCTTAACAAAATTCAAACTTAAATAATTTAAATCTCGAAGTAATCTATGTTATATTAGTAAATTTATTCCTCTTTTGTTAATATGTCCCAATTTTTGATGCCATAAACAAGTAGATTTATTTAATTCATTAGATAATAATATTGCTTCCTTTTTTTGTACTATCTTTAGCATGCAAATATTTCCAACTATTTTATCCTTCATAAACACCAAAAATCCCCTAGACATTCCTAGTACTCCACCTTCATAAGTAACTATATAAAATTCAAAATATAAAACTCCCAAATAAATTAAATTATTTTTCAATGTTTTTAATTGAGATAAATGGGTTTTATAGGGACCCAAAACTGAAATCCAATAAAATAGAACCAGTAGCAAATGAAAGTCTAAACAACTGCTAAACAGTAACAGAAATAGGGGAAGCTCCCCACCAGACCAAACAAAAAGATACTAGCCTACAACACAAAAAAAGATAGAAACCACTAACTAAGAGCTTTCATGAGCTTAGCATTCTTCTAAATCATACTATTGTTAATCTCTTCGAGCTCCTTCATAATAAATCGTGTGCCGCCTTTTTCATATTTTTTGCTTCTAGTCCTGGTAGAGGAACCCATGGAAGTCTGCATTGCATTGTATTTCTTTTCCAAATTGGCTACTAAAGATGGATCCAAAGTAGCACGTCGGGCTTTCTGTTTAGTGATTTTTTCATTAACCCTTTTGAGGCCTTCTACACTGTTAAGCATAGTTTCTTTGCTAATCTCCACTATTCCCCTGAGTTTGCCCATCAAATCCTCTATACCCTTTCCAAGGCATGCAATCCTACACTCGTGCTCTATTTTCATAATCCTGATGTCCTCCATTATTAGTGAATGTGTCAATGATGTCCTCCATTATTAGTGAATGTGTCAATGATGTCCTCCATTATCAGTGAATGTGTCAATGATGTCCTTGATGCCCTGTTGAAAGAGGTCAATTTCAATAATAACCCAACAGAAATATTGCTCGTGGCTGGAAGTCAAGTTAACCAGGATCCTGTCAATATCCATCTCATCCTTTTTACACTCCTTCGGGTCCACAATTAGGGGGATTTCCATTTTAATTTCTTCAACCCCTTTATTTTGGATGTCCACCCTTTTCCCAATTTTTTTCTTTTTCAAATTCTAAGGGCCCAAATTCTAGGAATGGGGAATCGGGGATTTCAACTTTTTTCCTGCCCATCTAGGTGGACTTTTGCTTTTCCTTCTTCTAGTAGTTCCTGGAGTGGGCTTCTGAGGGGGACCATCATCCTCCGAGGGCCTATAATATAAATCATCTGACACATGGATGTCATCAAATCCATGGTCATTCGACCCTCCTCCTTCTCATCAAATTTTGTATCTAATACCACATGCACATCCTGACTATCTAAGGGTTTAGGTTTTCTCAAATAAGGGGAGGGTTTAACCTCATGCACTCTAGAATACTCCATGATGAGGTGGATTAACTCCTCATGCAAGACAAGATTTTCATTATTTTTAACATGATTATGAATGCCATGCTCAAGAGAAGAAACTAAATAAAACATCAAATAATTTTTTTTTATCATACCTAAAGAGATTTAAGATCATGAAACGATAAGAAATCATGCTTGCATAGCAGCCATCTAGGGTAATGTACCTCATGATAAATTACCCCATGTCCGTCCAGAGCATCAGGAGATCCTTTCATTTGTAGCTTCCATCCAGATTTTTTTTGACTATGCTTCTCTCACTCTGTTTATCCTAGAAAATGGAGAGAGCTTCTTCTGAGCTTTTTCTTTCTCTGTAGAACTTCCTGCCTTCCATACTCAGCCCCGTAATCCCATTTATGAAGGGATTGATGATCCAGAATTCAGCCCCATACACACTAAGCACCCCTTTGTCCCAAACTTTCACAAACTTATATGTTAGCATGTGATCCTAGGGACTTGGGGATTTCTAGCATAAGGTTCTAGACTGCCATCCTCAACTTTCATCCATAGCTCTTTGTTTTTTTCCCATATCATGCACGATGATAGTTCCATTATGTTCTTGTCTCCCCCCATATAACTATTACCTCTGCAAATTTTGGTATTCAAACTAAAGCCAGGTTTAAACTAGAAGATAAAAAACCAGACCCAAAGGAACAATCTGGAAGGTCAGCTCCACTTCTTTCTAGGAATTCCTTTACACATGTGACAAGTTTAAATAATTAATACTTTATTGATGAGATATTATCAACATCCTTCTAACCCTACTCACACAAATGAAATAGGAAGGAATCCCTTTCCCACCACCTTTTAATGTCATCACTAATCACAAAAATATTTTCCACGTGATATGTAGGCTTATTACCCTCCCTAAAATTATGGGAAATTTGAATTTCATCCAACTTGCCAATCATATCAAAGCTTTCCTAAATGAGATGTTTAATAGTCTAGCTAGGGGAGGTCTTTCTACTCAAGTAGTTAATGATGTTTAGAGAGTCACTTTCCAACCAAACCTTCTTGTACCCTCCATGTATAGCCATTTGAAGCCCAATGTAGGCTGCATTTTCCTCAGCAAAGTGGTTTGTCCGAGTGCCCAGTGGGAGTGCCATTGCTGAGACAAGCTTACCATTGTAGTCACGAGCAACCTCTCCACAACCTGTCGGCCCAGGATTTCCTTTGGTCATCCCATAAATTCTTTTTCAATGTTGGTAAATGTCTTATCTCTATTAATATCTTTGCAAAACCATAAAATAATTTAAAACTAAATGCCCCCAATCCCAATACATTAAACATTATTTTTTGTAAGAATAACAACACCATCAATAGCTTGGTAACTATAAAACTAACTCATATGTCAACATAAGTTATTAGAAGCATAAAAAACTAATAACCATTCCTCATGATATTGTAAGATATTACAAATAGATAATATTTCACCAATTGTACCTAAACCTATCTCGATTGGATGTACTTCCCTTTTGGAGTCATAATTTTATTCTTTCCTCTTCCAACATTGTTTCTCGAGATGTCCTAGTTTATTGTAGTACCAAGATTTTCCCTTCCCCTTCTTTTAATTTGACTTACATTTGGATGTACATCTCAAATCTTGCACTATTTTGTACATCAAACCCTATAAAGTGCTTTTGATGTGGACCATTTTTTATTATATTTCCTTTACAACACTCTCTAATAGAAATTCTCCAATAATAGAAATGAATTTCAGGGTTTCAATTTTGTTAAAACTAATGGAAGTGACTACATGATTACAATGTTCAAGCAAAAAACACAATAATATGAATATCTTATCTCAATACTCAGTTTTTACACCCAAACTAGCTAATTGATGAAGAAAACTATAAAAAAACATTAAATTATCAATAATTTTTGTACCTTCATTTTCAAACTATACAATTGCCTCTTCTAGTATGTTCAATTTGTCAAGGATTTTGTCATTTCAAGAGTCACCAATTTTCTCCATAATATTGTTATTCTTTCCTCGTCAATAATATTTAAAAGAACATTATTTGTCAAACACAACCAAATTGTATTAAGAGCTCTTTTATCCAATTCTTCCTTTTTCTCATTATTCATGTTTTCTTGATTCTTTTACTTTATGATCCTTCTTGCTCTAACAAATCATGCATCATGAGCTCCCATAGCTAAATTTATTTTTCCCATTGAATTTCTTAACCTTGAACCATACATTTGAAACCTTCATTATTTAATGATTGAGAAAACCAACACAAAAATCCTTACATAGCAATAACTTGGCTCTAATACCACTAGTTGCACATTCAAAAGCATAAGTTCAAATAAATAATATTGAAACACAAAGTAGTTGTGAAAAAATTAAATATAAGATAAAACAAAATAATACAATAACAAACAAGGAATAGATTTGCCTTGTAAAACCTTGAGAATACACCAAAGAAACATCCATGAGCCAAAGTATCATATTTTTATTGCTCAAAGAAATGATTATAATAGTTGCTGCTATTACAATTACTTGTTCTCATGGAAATAGAGATATATAGAATATCTTCAAGATAACAACCATCGTTGAACTTAGAAAAAATAGATTTTTCCTTTAAATACATTAAGAATTATCTCTTAAGAAAAAAATATTTCGTTATAAAATAGGACTTTTATTTATACTTTAATTGTTGTCATTATCTAACAATGTGTTGATACCCAATGTTTATTTTCATTAAAAAATAATTAAAGGTGTTTGATTGAATGTTAATTGACACATAAATCATGTGACCTAATGAACCGTAGAGATGTTCATTAGAATTATATTCACACAAATATAAATATCATTTGGGAGTGCTTTATCATCTAAGGACCATAATTAATTAATAGAAAATAGAATCATTGTATTGTGTTTACTTGAATAAAGAAATTGAGAGAAACTCCTTAATGCCGAGAGGCATTCTAACTTAAATTTGACAATCATTTACATGTCAAAATATTAACATTAGTTACACACATAATGTTTTCAAAATAAACACTATATAAAACAAAATATACCCTCATCAAAATTATAAGCTTTAGATGCATATATAAAACTCAAATAAAAACAAAGATATTTAAAGAAAAAATGTATCATTATATAATTACAATATATGATAAATATTAGTTTTAAAACTACTAGTAGAGAATAATTAATTCAATTAAAATATATTTTATAAATCTTTATTTTTAATGCTTTGTAAAATAATGATAAGAAATTTAGAATTTAAATATAAAAAAATTAGATATAAATTATCAAATTAAAAAATTATATTTAAAAAAAAATGTAAATACAATAAATTTTAAATATTTTTGTATATAATAAATATAATTTGAAATAAGATAAAATAATTTTAAGATAAGTAAAATAATATATTTATTTAAGATATTTATATGAGTTACATTTGTCCATCATCCTCAAACCAACAAATATTAAGATTTAAACTTCTCAATTATATATTAACTTCTAATGTAATAATGACCGTGCCTCTCAATAGAGCTTTTATTGATTAGCCGCTCTGAAAAATCAGCCTTGTCGGTAGATTTATTGTCAAACAAAAGATTTATTAATGGTGAATTTAATGCATTGGACCAAGCCGACAACACTTAGGAGGGATTGATAACGCTGTCTTCACTCTCTTTTCCTTTCCCTGCTTTCTACACAGATTTTCTTTCATGTTGGCCAGCATTACAATATTAAGTGAAATTTAACAAGGTCAATAAAACTTTGTAACGAGTACAGAAAATTAAGAAGTCTATAACATTTATCTCAATAGCTTTTGTATTTTATTGTGTGAATTTTTTTATCAACATTTTAGATTATGTTTCATGATTTATCATTTTGATTTTTCTTTTCAAGCCTTTTCATTCTGACAGATCATATAAAATAATCAGAAATAATTCAAAATATTGATAAAAAATATCCATCACATAATTAAATCCAGAGACAATTTGTCATAGACTGTAGAAATTATAGACTGTAGAAATTTCATACTATAAAAGACAATTTATCCTGGACTGTAGAAATCTCATACTACAAAGACAACTTAAAATGAAATGTGGAAATTTCATACTATAAAAGACAATTTGTCAATTTGTCATACACTGTAGAAATTTCATACTATAAAAACAACTTATAATGAAATGTGGAAATTTCATAAAGTCAATTGAGGGCATTTTTTTCATTTAAAAAATCTCTCTACCTACTGCAATGACTGAGACTGCATTGTTTAGTTACCCTCAGTGACATGACATTCCCAAGGCAAGATTAACACGCTGAAAGTATACTCAAACGTTATTTTTGGCATACATAGACTTTTAAAATATCATTGGTTGTTTGTGTATTGAACAAGATAATGTTTAATTAAATAAATTGCTATCAACAGAGAGGGCGGTTGTGATCAATTATATACATCTATATATGATATGCATCATCGTAGCTAGAGCAGCAATTTTAAAAAGAAGAAAGGAAGATTTGTAATCGATCATGGATAGAAAAGCGAAAAGTTTAAAGTTGTTGGGAGGTTTTGGAATTCTGGGAGAGGCCTTCAAAATAATCAGGTGTCGACCTAAATTACTGGGAGCTATAACTCTGCTGTCTATTCTGCCTCTAACTTTGATCAATCTAGCGCAAAGTTTAGTAACACCTCTGTTTCTAGCTGAGATGATTGTTTCCAATCAAACAGCCGAGCAGCCGACGATGCCTGTTCTGAAATTGATGGGGTTTCTAATTCTTGAACTTGTGTACGCAACTTTCTTTTATGCAGCGATGATGCCGTCCATGGCGGCCGTGGTGTACACCGTGGCCAATGTTTACAGAGGCAACCACAACCACTCCTTCGCAAGGGTTGTGAGATTCGTTCCCGCAGTGTGGAAACACATGATGAAAACTTTCCTGTGGTATTTTATCATCACTTTCATGATTGGCATGGCTTTTGGTTCTTCTGTGTGTTTTCTAGCAGCGGGTTTCATAGTATTCGGTTACTCGTATGTGGTGGTGTTTTATGTGGAATTAATGGCTGGTTGCGTGGTGTTATTCCTGGTGAGCGTGTACGTGGGAATTGTGTGGCAGATGGCGAGTGTTTTGAGTATTATGGAGGAGAGATGTTATGGGTTGGAGGGTATGAAGAAGAGCCGCCGTCTCTTGGAAGGAAAGGGCACCACAGCATGGGTTCTCACAATATCTTACCTGCTAATTAATGAGCTAATTGGTCATATAGTGGTTAAGAGGAATTTCATGCATGTTGTGGGACTAAGGCTCAATATGACGTATGGAATAGCCTATGTGATGATGGCCTGTCTACTTGGTTTGTTGGGGGTGCTAACGCAGAGCGTGCTCTACTTTGTATGCAAATCATACCATGGGGAAAGCATCGATGGATATCTGAATGAATATGAGGCTGTTAACAACAAAGAGATGGAGAGTTTGGAGGCTTAAAATAGATTAACCCTAACAAGATCTGGCAGAGTTTGTATACTGGTCAGTTATTGCCATTTAGTTGGTATGTAGTAAAAATAGTTACCATGTGTGTTTAGTTTCCGTAAAGAAATGTGCTTGCAGTCTGTAAAGTTTATTACATGATAAATTGATGCAATAAGGTGTCTTGAACTGGCAAGCGCAATCATTTCTGAATTCTAGTATAGGAGTCTAATTAAATGTTTGAATATTAAGTGTACTTAGTTCTAAATTAGCTAGAGTAGACATGGAAAAGGAGGACCTTTTTGCTGCTAAAGTATTGGTGAAGCGTGTCTCAATAAATTTTGTTGGCAAAGGCATCGATTATAAAATGATCGAGTAAGAAATGGTATCCTCTTTACCCCATTATTCATGAACCAATTGGGAAGCTAAGCATGTTTAAATTTTTGCTAATGAATATTTATATGACTTTGTCCTCATTTCTAATTAGTAACGTCTATTTAATAATGAGTTGATTTCAAAATTAATGTCACCATCAATTCAGCAGAACGTTACAATAATCTTAGACTCAAAGTCTTTGTTGAGTCACTTTAATCTTAGAACATAATCATCATAATGTCCAAATTTAATTTGTAAATTCATCAATTTAACATCACCATACCATATTGTTGGATATTGACATTTAAAATTAGGGTGACATAATTTAATTGTACAAAAATATAACAAAAGTGCATTGAAGTTGAAGTTGACATCTAACCATTGATATAACATTTCACACTTTTGTTGGTTAGAATGGAAGAATAAATTTCATCGTGACAAAGTGATTGAAACATAAATCTAACACTCAAAATTCAACATATTTTTTTAATAGGTTTAATAATGATGTTACAATTTTTTTTTTTCTCAAAATAGGCATACTTTAGGCATGTGGTTTTTACCAACAGTCCTAAAGAATATTCCACTACCTAAATATGAAAGGACATCACATTAATTTTCTAGGGAAATTGTGATAACAAATTATAGTGTAAAGTTATATGTCTCTTAATTTCATTACGTTACATGATCAATATCATCTTTCATCTAAATGGAAATGAAGTAATCAATTATACAATTGCAATCAATTGACTTTGAGGCATCCAATTTTTCAACCACAAGTGAATTGATATGTTGTATAAAACACTAAATGTTGAAGCATCTCTTCATTTTAAACAAAAATACATGTGACTGCAAATACATATATTCTAAAATTGTAAGATTGTGTTGGAAATGGTATATTTTTTTTATATAATCATTAGAGTTGATGAATAACAAAAATTAATGACCACTAAGTTTGAAGGAGGAAATATTGTTACTTTCATTTTATATATATATATATATATATATATATATATAGGGAGAGAGAGAGAGAGATAATAATAGACATGTGTGTGTGAATTGTCGACACCTCAAATCAATCATTGTCATTTGGTCAATTTACTTGGGTCATTCATCTATCTTGACTATCCATGTTAGAAAATGTTTTATTATTATTTAATTAATTTACCTAGTCCACTATATGTTTATCCCTTTCCTTTAGTAAATTGAATAAATTCATTAGTTTATCTAGTTTAATCCACATTTATTTTTTTCCTCTAAATGGAATTAAATCTATTTTTAAATCCCTCTCATTTCTCTCTTCAAATTTCATATCCTCCATCTCTTCCCAAATGCCCTCTAATCCCAACCCTAATCCCACTTCATCACCCCTTAAATACTTGCACATTCCTAATCCCTTGGATTAGGAGGGGTCATCTTTTTTCCTTAAAAGAATTTTCCACTTGTCCACTTAGTCTTAAATGCATTCTTCATTTAGAAAGAAGAGCCACTTGGGCCCTCTCTAGGAAGTTCACATCAAGGAATTTAAATTTTATTTATTCCCTCTCCCCATATCTTTGGAGTGTATGGAAAGGAAGCTCCCTTATGGAAAGATGTTGTCTATATCTAAAGGGTACCTTTCTCAATGACTATCTCTCTCTCAAGATCACCCAAAATCTTGTGGCTTTAGAGAAACCTCTCATCCTCTACCCTTGATCTCCAAGATTGAATCGTATCCCTCCATTCCATTCTCCCCTCATTTATCCTACCAACACTTAAACATTTTTCTCATCTTCATCAAAATCATAAGACCATCCTTTTGCTACCGAAGAGCTCACATCCAAATCGATCATATTAAAAAAATCTACACGATGAAGAGATCATCATACTCAATTTGTAGTAAATCTCTTTATGTATTGAACTCTTTTTCACCTTATCTTGATATTTTATTTGTTTTGTGATTTGAGTTATTTTGATTGAAAATTTCACTCCTTTAAAATCACTTTGCCTTTCACACATTCTAGCATGCCTAGTGTGACCCACATCATGGGTTGAATCTCATGAATTTGGTTGTTTTAGAATTTTTACATTTCTAAGTGGTTGTTTGTCATGTTTTTTCATGTAGGGGAATATTTTATTTATGAAAAGGTTGCGTTGTTAGCATAATTTTAACGTTAACACTTTTACAACTAAATAGATTTTTTCTATGCAAAGAAATTTTGAAGATATTTTAGGCTACTACAATTTGGAGTGTCTTCTTGTTGATACTAGTACAGTTCTATTAAGTCTTTGTTATCCTACAATCAATAATGATTTCTTTAATTTTAGTATCTTTTTCCAAACTTGTTCAAGTCACTCATCCCTTTGATTGGATGAAAACACTTTGTGTTTGAGGGAATTTTCTCTAGTTTGAGGTGATTCCCTATTCATTTTGAGTAGATTTACCTTATATTTTTCACTCCATCTTTGCGAAAAAATGCTCTATGCTTTGATGGATACATTCTAGTTTGAGAATACTTTATTGGTCCTAATTAATCTTATCCTTAGGTGGAATTTCTCCATGCTTGACCAAATTCGCTCATTTTTTAGAAAATACACTCTATGCACATGTAGATTTTATTTCAGACCTAATAAACAATAGTCAATTAGAATATCTCTATGATTCAATAGATTTTTTTCCAAGTAATCCTATAATAGTTTATTTTGTGGTAGATTTTCTTTGTCCTTGAGCGAATTCACACTTATTTGTGTAGATTTGATCTGTCTTCAAATAGATTATTTTACCCTATCAAAATGTCCATGTAATCCATAACATCCAAAAATTCAAATGCTATATAAGTAGATTCATATTTAGTTGATCAAATTTGTTATCATTAAGAAAAAAATTATACACCATATCAAGGCATATTCACTCTATGTTTGGGCAAATATGATCTATGTTTGAGATAATTAATTTAACATACATTTTCGATAGAGAAAACACTTTTAATCCTATCTTTCCACCATCATTTTAAGGATTCTCTTGCAAAAAAATAATTTTTTTGATTATACCCCATCACGTTATGAGCACTTTTGTTCCATCATCCACTAAAACATTGTTTCAAACTCATCCTCTTAGGTCAAGGATTGCACTGAACACATTGACAACAACATAAAATCAACATGCATGTACATCTTACTTGAAATCACTTAGTTTATATTCTAAATATTAAACAATTACCCCATCAAAAACATTTCTTAGGAACTTTTCCTATCCCAAGTTACTCAATCCATTATTCAGGTCACATCACCTTGAGCTAGAGGTTTGAATTTCTTTAAAATATTCTCTACCTAGAACCTTAGTGTATCTCAAGTAAAATCCACATAAATTAAACATGAACTAAGATATGAACTCAAATGTGATTATTAGATACATCTTCATCCACCAATCAACCATCCTAGTTTAGTCAGCCCTTGAACATAAGAGTACTTATCCATCATCCTATGTATTCACCCACCTTTCAAGATCAACCAAATATGTTTACAAAAGAAGTGTTTGATAGAGAAGCATCAATATTAACCCCAATTCAATGTTGACTTTCTTGGCTATGAAGATCTATCAAATCAAAAGCTACCATCAACAATGCAGGATAGACTATCCACTTAACTCAATCTATTTGATCACATAACTCTTCAATATGACATGGTCTCTCAATCCTAGTAATATCCATAAATTTATAAATTTTTAAATAGTCCCTAAAATATCTAAATTATTGATCATCTCATAGAAAATCATTATAACTCAATATTAGTAAGACTTCTTATGTGTGGGGCCCAAATTTTAGTAAGATTTGACACTCCTAAAATAATCACTCAAGCTATGTTAGGAACCCTGCAAGGTAACCTTGGATTGTCACAATGCCCCTCCATGGAAATTAGTGGTAGTGTGATCATACAAGTACCATAATCACCTCTTCACATCTCCATAACCCCTAACTCTTGGTAATCTTTTATATCATCCACTCGATTTTATACATTGATACTGCAAAATAAATGTTCAAACTTTGATCTTGTGAAATGTGGCACATACCAGGCCTCAAAGAAACCAATTCACAACCCAACTACATCTTACTCTTGTTTTAATGCCAAAATAATCTAGTTAACCTAACATATTTGTAACGTCCTAAAATTGCACCCCATGCAATTTTAACTATATTTGGGTCTTCACCTTAGTGTTTGTGCCCCTCAGCTTGATCAAAGACCTAAATATGCTCATACAAGTCAAAACCTACATTTTTCTCAACCCTGCACCTCAAAGCCACTTTGATCTTGCTCCAAAATAGAGCAGGACCAGGGCATGGTACCCTAGGATCCACTAGGACTAGGTCATGGCATCGTAGGATCCCCTATTTGGGACCTATCTTGGGGTCCCTCCCTTTGCCTCATCTCAAATTAGAGTGGAAAGATCCCCTCTATGTTGGCTCAAGTCAGAAAATCAGTCAATTAATTCCACTAGCAAGTATATAAGAGGGATTTCCTCTCTCATTTGACATAACACACAAGATTAGGAAATTCAATTAAGCATTTGGGCATTCAAGAGATCAAGCATTCAAGCATCCAAGAGCAAGTGAGCTTTTTCAGTCTTCCTTCAAGCTTTGGAGCAGCAATATAGACAAGATTTCGAACATTAAAGAGGAGATCAACATTCTACTTCATGAAACCCTAATTCCATGTGGAGGAAAGAAAAATATCACAAGGAGGTATAAGAATTTCATTTTTTAGTCAATTCAACATACCCTCAAAGAGGAGGATTTTTTCTTTCAGTCCTTTCATTTACATTACTTCAACCACTTGGTTAAGTACAAAATCAAAGTTTGATCTGAAGACAAACCCCTATTCCCAACACATTTCCCTTTCTTTCTATGTGCAAGAGACAGGTGCACAACTGTACTTCTGGAATTAAGCTTTATTCAAAGAAATAGAAAAACCCTTTTTGACGTGCAGAAAGATTGGAGGACCAATTGGAGGGCAGTCCCGTCCAGACACACGGTCCCTACAATTTTTTTCAAATATTGCAAAGTAACTCCAAATCATCTCAAACTTCTTAGATCTAGGTACATGACTGAACCCCAAACTTGTAGCTCATTGTTTTCACATACTTTGTCTTTATTTTTAGTACTTTGTCTTAATTCAATCAATCAACTTACAAAAGAGGGTCAATTACATTCTAATAACAACCAATCTATTGTTACCAACAATCAAGAAAGAAGACTGAGAGGGGAGAGGGTGAATCGGTCTTCACCAGATCAAAGTAAATTAAAATTCAAAACATAAACTGATAAAATTCAGCAATGAATCAGATAAGAAAATTAACAACACAACACACGACACCAAGAATTTGACTTGGAAAACACGGTTAAGGGAAAAACCATGGTGGGAACCTACCCACTATAAGATGATACTTTGCAGTAGTATGTGAAAATATTACAATGGGGAATGTGCATGCATGCATACACACTTACTAGAGCTCACTACTTAAAAGATATATGCCTGGAAGGCTACAACCCTTAGGGAAGTCTCACTGACCTAAAATATGATTCAGACTACAATCTAGAAGAAATGATTTGCAACATGATAGAATCTAAAAATGCCTGATGACAGTTTTGGTTAAGCACATTTGTCTGCTCTACAACACCAATCTCATCTTAATACTACACTGAATGATAAGTCTCTTGTTCACACAATCACCTATCTCTGATAATGCAGACACAATACGAACACCTAAATTACATAATTTTCTCACCTATAAATATAAATCATCAACCTTTATAACAAGGTCATCTAAACCCTCAACCCTCAGCTCATAATTATAAAAATTATATTACACGATACAAAGATCGATCACCAGACCAATATAATAATTTATATTAAATTAAATGGACCTAATTCCAATTCTGAAATGATCATATCTACTAGAAATCACACGAAGATCAACCATAACACACTACACCACCAGAAATACTGCATAACATGAAAAATCATCACCGGTTCACATAAATCACCAAAAACTCACACAACAATCAGTTCGGATCACCAAAAAAAATAGGACATGACTAGGAAACACCAGAAAGAATGTTAGAACCATCACGAATAGTTGCACCAACACCACTTTTCAAATCTTCATCGATCAACATCTAGAAAGCTCAAGAACACAACCAATTGACAACTGTCACGAAGAAAGATAACTCGCAGAGCACCAAATCATGAAAAATTACAAATGAAGATACACAAGATCATCCCAAACAATATCCCAAAGTCTTAGCACAATATTTGATCACACCAGAATATAACAGAGGAAATACTCGATTTTGCAAAACAATGATTAGCAAAGCCAAACTTCAAAACCAGATGAGAAACTCTTTCCAAAATTACTAGAATAAATCATAGGAATACGTTGACATCAATGATAATAACATATCCTAGTAGAAACAATGACAACAACCAAATCAAAGAATCTCCCCAACAATCCAACATCTACTTAGTATTCAATCCTTGCATCCTTTGGGATTGGACCTATTAGATTCATCCACCTCTTTTGAATGTAAAGTCTCCCCAAGTGAAAATTGAACCTTATTAAAATTTCCTCTTCTCTCAAGTGGTGAATTGGTTAAGGTTCCCAATTTTCCACTTTACATTTTGGTGAACCAAACATCTTACACCCTTAATTTTGATTTTTCATTTTCGGATCTGAGTGTATGCAATTTAAAATTCAAATTTTCATTTACAAGTTTAATTTATTTTTAAAAAATTAAAAATAGGATGTGATTATATACCGGACATGTAAACTAGGAGTTTACATAAACATGTATATACAAATATAAGAAATCAGAAATAACAAAGTATGATTGAATGTGTAAGCATATACAATGCCACTCAAACTTAACTTGACCTTTGAAATATAAAATAATAATATTAGGATCAGATAACCCATCCAAGCAAACTTTAAAATCAAAACAAAGTACATACGAATTTTTAATTTATGTAATAGATGTCTTACTCTGTGAAAGTTGGTGGCTTGAAATCATTATTTTTTCTTTTAATCCCTACTGAATTAGATACATATTTATATCTTGTTTTCACTATATAATAGTTTGGGAGAAATATGTGGTGAAGCAATATAGTGTTAACTACACTACGTGGAGGATGAGGTGTAGAATTTTATATGGATAGTTGTGTGGTATCCAACTCAGTCATGAATGTTTTTCAGCTCCACAAAAGATATTTAAAGATGGCCAATGGATTCCATTGTTAAAATTTGTTATAAAGTAAAACAATCATTCATGTTTTATTTAGTCATCAGTTAATCACTTATAGGAATTATAATAGGTCATTGCATCATACACATGCAATATCTACACTATATGAATAGAAAAATTACATGGCTCACTATTGTGTATTTTATCAATGTTCAAATTATCAATGTTCAATAGATTTTAGGTGATCGAGTATACATTGATTTTTTATTAGAGTTCAAATATGCAAAGAATATATTAAATTCATAAACGTTAAAAGAATATGATAATTTTGAAAACACTCACAAGACATGGATAAAAACAATATTCAATTGAGAGACTGCAAAAAATAAATTATATATGAAAAACGTGAATGTATATTACAATAGCAGTCAATTGTCCTATAGACAACTGCTTTCCTAAGAATAGGAAAAACATAAGACTTAAAACAATACTCATCCTAGTCATTTTCAAATAGTTGTTCGAATAAAGCATAAAACTAAAACAGTAATATTGTATTTTTTATGGCATAGACAGTAGTTTAACCAAAAAACTATAAAATTCAAAAAATTGATTTAAAAAACAAAAAACACAATCTTTATACAATCACATCTTCAATCTTCCCCTGAATGATGAATGGAGGTAAGACCCAATTTATTTTTGAATGTAACAAAAGGCACTACTAGAAGAGCTTTGGTGAAGATAAAAGCAACTTGTTCAGATGAAGGACAAAATTGCAACTCTACTTGTCCATCTTGAAATAAGTTATGAATGTAATGATGTTGGATCTCTATATGTTTTTCTATAGCATGAAACACAGGATTCTTTGTCATGGCTATAGTGATATTGTTATCACAATAGATGGTGGTTGGATGTTCCTGAACCAAATATAGATCTATCAATATCCTTCTACTCCATACTGCTTGAGAACTTGTTGATGAAGTTGTGCTTTATTCCACTTCTATTATAGAAAGAGCCACTATTCCATGTTTCTTACTAATACATGATACAACTCCAGAGCCAAATGAAAAATCATAACTAGATGTAGATTTACTATCATCCACTAAATTGGCCCAATCTGAACCTATGTAACCAACTAGCTCAAACTTTTCAGTGGAAGAATATGGAATGCCAAAATTTCATTTCCCACTCAAATATCTCATGATTCTTTTAGCACCCCACTAGTGTGACTCATGTGGATATTTCATGAACAGGGAGATAAGGCTCACAACATACATAATATCAAGCCTACTGATTGTGAGGCACACAAGATTTAGAGAGAACTCTTGTATGATTTCCACCATTGATCCTAGAAATACAAAAGAAGCATTTGCAGATGAAGATTAGATCAAGGAAATGGAAGAAGAACTTGACCAGATAGAGAAGAACAATACTTGGTCATTAGTACACAGACTAGAGAACAAGAATGTAATAGGTACAAAATGGGTATTCAAGAATAAATTGAATGAAGATGGAGTAGTGGTCAGAAATAAAGCCGGACTGGTATGAAAAGGATATGCACAAGAAGAACACTAATACATTTGGCCTAGATTTCTGACTGAGGTTTCCAACGGAGAAGGTATATTGTGGCCAAATTTGATTTTTTTTGAAAAAATGCCCGCATTCATCATAATTCCAACAAAAATTTCCCATTTGGTTTCGACGAAGAAGGCATTAGCAATGAGAATTTTCTTTTTTCCAAAAAAGTGCTTGAGTTCATCGTAATTTTGACAACAACGGCCATTATAAGTTCTGGATCCAATCCTGGCATGTCTACATATGACTAGGCAAAATTGATTTACCGTCGTTTGAAGAATTCCATATATTGTTGCATTTCTTCTTCTGACAGAGAAGTTGTTGGATGTAGGATCTTTGGTTGTTATGTTGTCCCAATGTTAACTACATCTGTTGGTTCGATCAAGATTGATGACCTTTCTTGATAGTACTCATGTAAAGTGTCAAATCACCCATCTTCCAACGCCTCGAGGAGGTTTTCACCATTAGATGTGTCCTTTCTTTTTAGTCTTTCCTGATCTAATGTTTCCAATAAATGGTTTTCAACATTAGACCTGATATTTTTTTCTTTATTTTCCTTTTTGTGACTGGGAGATTTCACACCCATTTGACTAGAAGACGTGTTATTGAAATTACTAGTGAAAGTTGTTGCAGGTTCAATTGCATTAAGATATACGGATATGGCATGGTCATTTGAAAAGGTATCAATGATAGTATGTCCTTCATTTTCTCAATCAATAAGTTAGGGGTGGATTAGAGGTAAGGGGTCCTCAGGTTGAGATGTTTCTAGGGTATCAAGGGTCATGATAGATTTGTCAAAGGTTTTGATATGTATGTCAATGTCTAGAGTGGTAACCTTATCGGAATGACCTCACACAAGAAGTTCTTGATCATCCTTGATTAAGTCCAAGTCAGCCGAATGTGATTCTAATTCAAGTGGGCTAGTTCCTAACATTTTCCCTGCATACGTGTGAACTACATCGACTCCTACATCTTCTTCAAAGCAATTTTCTTTAGCTGATTCTTCAGAATGATAGGAATCCCATTCCCATTCATCAGAATCTGTCTCCCTTGCAGCTTGCAATCTACAAATTTGTTCATATATGATGTGTTTCTTCTATATTTCTTTCTATATCTTTTCTTCTTCCATATTCAACTTGTTCTAGACTAAGATTGAGTTTTGTCAACTTTGCTATCAGCTCTCCTTGATTAGTACTAGGTTCGTGCTTGTTTTGATTGAGATTTAAGATTGCTTGGGAGGTATCATTGGTTTCTTTTTCCTGTTGATTTGAGGATTGCTTCTTTTGGCATTTCATGTTTCCTCGTGCTTGTTTCCTTGTAGATGTTTCTTCCCTTTCAATTGCAAGTTGTTCTTGTTTTTTTAATATTCTTCTTGTTGTTGGTTAGACGATGTGTCTTCTAGTAAAGTAACTTGTCCATACCCTAAGCCTGCTTTGTCTATAGCCTACTGAGTATGAGGTTGGATAGGTTCTGAGATACCTTATTTTCTTTTTCCTATAGGACCTATTCTAGTGTATCCCATTTTTTGAAGAATGTTAAATCCTTTTCCATACTTTTCAGTGGGTATTCTGACATGGTTGATCTTTTGTTGGACTTCTTCATCTTTGTATAGCCATTGTAGCACATCTTTCTCTTCTATTTCCTCTGATAAGGTTACAACACTAACAAATGCTCCATAAAATATTGGAATATGTTTCGGAATTGGTTATTGTTTAGAGTTTCATGGTTTTCCATAGGATTTAGGAGAAAGTGGTAATTGGGATATTGAATATTTCTCCATTCCCTCGATCTCTTAGCTGCATTTTTTTTTCCATACTTGACAAAATTGAGGCAAATGATTTTTCTTTGGTTTGCATGCTTGAAGGTGATGCCTCCTTGTTATGAGGAACAATGACTTCTTGAGCTAGTTTGAGATTACTACAATACTGACATGGATTTGAATCTGCCGATATCGAGATTTCCTTTTCGTTGTAGGGAAATTTTAGGCACTGATGATATGTCGATGGAACAACTTGTATGTCATGTATCCAGGGTCTTCCCAAGAGTACGTTGTATGATAAGTCCAAGTATATAACTTGGTATGCTGTGTCTTTCTGCAAAGGTGCCACTTTGATGGGTAATATAGCAATTCCTTTAGAGGAACATTCTTCTTCATCATATGCTTTGATGGTGATCTTATTCTGGGGATCCACTGCATCTTCTGAATAACCTAGAGCACGGACAAGACTCAATGAAAAAATATTTAAGCCATCTCCACCATCTATTAGGACACATTTAACGCGTGTCTTGTGAATGAGGACTTCAATATGCAAGGGAGTGTTATGGGGATGTTGCAAGGACATGTCATCTTCTTCGGTAAATGATAAGCAGTGAGGGGTTGTGAGGTGTGCTACCATGGTTTGGAATTCATCTATATCAATATCTTTGGATACTGTTGTATCGACTAATGCTCTTTTTCGAATTTCTTTATGTGCAGGTGAAAGCTTTAAAAGTTCTAAGATGGATATTTGTGTAGGTGTTTTCTGTAATTGATCCACTAGATTGTATTGTTTGGTAGTGGATGACGTGTTAGTTGTAGGACCTGGAAAAGCCACTTTGGCTTTTCTTCTTGTGATAACATGAGTGGGTTCTTGATGTTGTTGGTCTTTAACCACGATCACATTTACCACATTGTCATATGCATGAGCATAATTTACCTTTTCTTTACCTTTATCATTCTGCCCTATTGATGACTCACCCTTCTCATAGTTAGGAAGCGGAGTTTTGAAAGTTGTGTGAGATTCATTTCTTGTATGTCCGTCCACAGTTATTAATCCATTATCAATCAAATCTTGGATGACATGTATCTATTTGGTGTCCTTTGTTTCGATGAAAATCACAATAATAGTTGTCATTCCACCAAGCAGGTTTTTCCTTGGGTTCAAAGTTTCTTTCTTCTGGTAAATTAATCAATTTTTTTGCAAGAATCATTTTTAATATGGATCCAAGGGGTTCACCAATGTTTTTAAATTGCCTTCGAAAGAAATTTTTGATAGTTTCTTTTTGGTGATTGTTGTTTTGCTGAGCCATTGCTGAGTGATTGGATTAATTAAAAATCGGTTGTTTTGGTTTGACATTGTTGTTATCCACTATCCCATCGTTGACAATATTATGATTTTTTATTCCAAAACTTTAGCTTATCATTGTTGTTGCTATTGTTAGTGTTGTTAGGAGGGTGAACTCCTTCTTTGTATATTTTAAACTCACCCTTCTTTATCATGGCTTCCTCCATTCTAATTCCATTATCAATCATCTTTCCAAAACTTTGATGTCCTTGTATTTTTAGATGATAGCTCATTTGATCATTTAGGTTGTCGATGAATATATCCATTTTTTCATACTCTGGCACTGTACGAGGATATCGTGAAGCTAACCGTCTCCATCTCTGTAAAAATATCATGAAAGGTTCTCCATTCTTTTGTTTGGTGTTACATAGGTCTAGCATTGTTACTTCATGTTGTATGTTGTAAGAGTATTGTGAAACAAACTTATCCACCAATTCTGAGAATGATCTGATTCCAGGTGGAAGTTTGGAGAACCATTCCATAGCTAGTCCAGTTAAGCTTTTTGGAAATAATCTCATCAAGTAGGTATCCTCATGTGCAAACTCCATACTCATTGTGCAACATTCTTGTATATGATCTTGGGGATCAGTGCTCCATCATATTTTTCATATCTAGGAGTTTCAAAACCTATAGGAAATGTTATCATGTTTAGATTTTTATCGAATGGATAATGACAGATTTCTTGAACTAAGTATCTTCTAACATTTCCTCTCTATATATCTTGAATTTGTGTTTGCAGTGTTTTCATTTTACAAGGATCTTGATCTCTTCTTGTATCATCTCTACCCCTTCTTGTATCCTCACTGGATTGAACATTATTTAGAATTTCTATGTCATCCCTTTTGGGAATGTAAGTTTCCTCATTGGTTCTGGAGTTGCTAGGAATTGGTGTGTCATTGAGTTTGAGACCAAAAATATCCTCATATTGTTCGCTGTTCAAGGGGGGTCACTTCTCTTTTGTGTCAATTTGTTCACATCAAAATCTTGGGGGAGTTTAGTACCAAATTTTGCTAACATTAGGAAGTATTTTTCTTTTTCTCCCTCCAATATTTTCTCCATAAATTTATCAAATTGAGGATCTTTTTTGATATCTTTGACATGTTGTTCTATTATTTCCTCTTCAACTTGTATTTCATCTTCATGCTCCATGTTTCTCTAATCTTCAGTTATTTCAAACGTTTTTATCTCTGTTTCTACAATCTTTCATCTTTGAGCGCTGGTTAGAACGAGCATACATGTATTTTGAATGTTTCATGAGATTTAAATATTGAGTAACGTATCACAATAAGTGATCAATTGTTGGGGAAATGATCTTTTCAAGTATTTGTTTGTTTGCAAGTTTTTCGATCTTAGTTTTGGAGTGCAAATTTTGTAATTTTTTATATGACCAAGTTCAATAAGAATGATATATCCTATGATAAAGACCGAGGTTATTATGATCAAGCATTTTAGTTTTGTGATAAAGGATGATAGATCCCGATGAGAAACTATGTTTGAACGATCAATTTATCAAAGAAAATGTGATGTTGGACTTTAAGTTGTTAGATCTTTAAACTTGTTTGAGGTGAATACTTGAGAACCTTTAGCGTGTCTAGCCCTTGAATCTGTTTTGATAGAAGATAACCTAATTGAATGACCCAAGAAGATGACCTAGTCTCTATGTTTGATTGTTTGAGAAATGGGTTGTTTTTGTTTTCTCATTTTGATGTAGTTTACCAAAAACGCTAACAAAATGACCAGAAACACTGCTATACGGACCAAAAATGCAAACAAACTTACCAGAAACGCTGCTATATTGACCAGAAATGCTGACAAACTTACCAAAAACACTGAGAAACAGACCAAAAACTCTATTCTGCACTACAATGACTCTAAAGTTCAAAATAATGATGTGTAGACTTAGGAAATTAAGTGTTTGAACTTAGGAGATTGCAATTTTGACCCAACTTTGTGATTTTTAGACTCAAAGAACTGATATTTGGACCTAACAAGTACAAACTAGGAGATCTAATGTTGTAACATGAGCAATTTGACATTCAACTCACAAGAGTTTTTAATTAGACCAAGGGAGCTGACCTTTAGACCAAGAGAGCTACTATTTAGATTAAGAGCGCTTCTATTTAGACTAGGAACTCTGTTGTTTAGACCAAGAACTCTGTTGTTTAGACTAGAAACTCTAATGTGCTCAACCTTGGAGAGTTAATGTTGAAATATGAGAAAGTTAACATTCATACCAAGAGAGTTGACATTTGGACTGAAAAAGTGGCTATTTGGACCTTAGGTGTGACTGTTTGGACCATAGATGCATCTGTTTAGGCTGTGAATGCGATTGTTTGGACCGTACGTGCGACTGTTTGGTCTAAAAGAGCTAATCTACTATGAAATTATTTATTTGACAATTTGAAGTTTGAGTTTTTAATGTTTGTTGTATTTCAATGGATGAGATCTTGAATTGACTTACAAACATAGAAATTAGATTGTATTTTTGTCGCAAAGGACACATAAAGTGTATGTTCAAGAAGCTTTAAATAAAGCCTAAGTTTTCACGGGTTTTGAATAATTGAAAACAACAATCATTCTATCCTAAGGAGATTGGCTTCATTATTAGTTCTTAGCCCACAACTTGGTACCTTGTTAGCTCACACAACCTTGTCACCCCCTAAAGGGTGCCTGTGTTTTTGCCTTTGCAAGAGCTAGTGGAGTCCCATTATGAGCCTAGCAATAAGGTCTCAAAAGGGGAGTTTGCACATACGCTGAAGAGGGACATATGGTGAGTATCTTAAGGAGAGATTCTTCCCCCTCCATGCACTAAGAATTTTATAATGTTTGGAGGTAAACTGGGTAGCTTCTAATTTAATTAGAACTAGTAAGGGATCTATTCGATGCATCAGGGTATAAACTCAATTAAGAGGTCTCCCAGCCGTGAAAACCAAGGTTTTATGTACCCAAAGGTATAGAGGAGAATTATTCCCGAGCACTATTATTGACTTGATTTTCATCAAATCACATTTATTTTATAGTGGGTTGGAGTACTTGGTGTTAGCCATTCCCACTTGGGTCGTTCCCCTCTCACCGGCCTTAATGGCTTTGGCCTTATAGGCTCCTCAGGAGGGCAGGCCCGCTAAAGATATGCATTATTGAAAGAAAAAGATGAGTTTGGATTTCTGATCACCTAAGAAAGGTGAGAGCATACTCACCTATCATCAAAACACATAAGAAATGTTTGTTCATTTCCATTGTAATTAGTCTATGTGCCTAATTTAACAAAAATAAGTGCAAAATCACGTGGTTGCAAACAAAGATAGTAGTTTATATTGCATTATTTGATGATGAAATATTTTATAACTCCATTCTTTCACAGCAAAATAAGTACCTCCAAAACCAATAATTTGCAAATTCGGTTCGGGAAAATGACAGTCTAGAAGCAGAAATAAGGAATGCAGCATACAATATTTGCAAAATCAATAAAAATTTGAAAATGCCATCAAATTGACCAAAAACGGCATCATATGTGCGAAGAATGCTGCCAAATGGACCCAAAACGCTACTCTGCACACCAGAAATGTTGTTCTGCAAACTAAAAATGTTTTTCCTGCACACCAAAAATGCTGTCAAACAGACTGAAAATGCTAAGAAATGCACCAAAAATGCCACAATACATACCAAAAATGCTAAAGTATAGATTGAAAGCGCTAAAGTACAGAAAAATATGAAAACAGAGTTGAGAAGTCTCTCATAAACACCATTTTAGGTGTCAAAACACTACAATAGAGACCAAGAACATGATTTGGGAGCCCAAGAGAGCTAATCTGCACTCCGAAAGAGCTAATCAACCTGTCAATGAAATTTCCTGCAAGCTAACTTGTTAAAGATCAAAGGGGCTAGGCCCCACGGTGGGCGCCAATTAATGTGATTCTTAAAATGTGGTAAATAAAAAGGCATACACATATAATGAGACAAAAAAACATAAATGATAAGATTAATTGAAAAATAGCTTTAAAATGCAAACCATAAGCCTTCCTTGAAATGTCCCATTTTCCTCTATTCTTGAGGACCTTGAAGGTGTTGGATTGATTGGCTCTCAGCAGAGCAATGACCTCCAAAGTGGCAACTCAAGAGTTGAGTAGCTATTTGATCATTATTGATTATGAAAATGATATGAAATACATGATTTAAGAAACTAGATTGTCATGCTATGATTAATACAAAAGATAATTACTAGATGATTGAAATCAAAATGCCTATAGTAATGATGCTAAAACTATGAATGCAAGGGATCCTTATTTCTCCAAAATGAGGGATATTTATAGGAATTCCAAGGCCAAAGCTGAGGTGGTAGGAATCAACAGTCCAGATCTGATCTGAAGATATCAAGGGCCAAGATTGAGAAAGTTGGAGAAGAGGTTGGAGGAAGGGACACTTGTCATCTCTGTGGTGACAAGTGTCAAGGAGCCTTGCTCATGACAGGACAAGTGTCCAAGGGAGGAGACATGTGGCAAAAGTTCCATGTGTCTCAAGGGGAGAATATCCACACCGTAGGAGGTTAGGATAAGGAGGTTAGGACGTGGAAGATAGGATAGAGTTAGTTAAACCCAAGATTAGGTGGAATGGGTTAGGTTAGGGGATGGTTAGGTTAGGTGGTTAAAAGTTAGGAGCCATGTGCTCATTTGAATTTAGAAATTAAATAATTGGAAAATGATAATTAATCTCAACAAACTTGAGTTTGTTAATCTTAATTAGGGATTAGAAGAATTTCTTTCTATGGGGGGACATTAATTAATTTAGAATTAATTAATCAAAGGGGGATATGAAATGAACTTTATAAATAAATCATGTAGATTTATTTACTAGTAGATGAATGGATAAATTAATTAAATTTCCTATGAATTTTATTGATTGGGAAGGGGAATTAATCAAATAACTGTGTATTTAATGAACTATCTTCAGACCATTTTTAGTTGTATACAACATTGATATTTTAAATATTCAATTTTTGTTTCAATTTTAAAATGTTTTTTTTGCTAAGGCCTTTTAATATGTTTAATAATTGATTTTTGGATGTGCAGTGCTCTAGATTAATTTCTCTATTGTTTAACCAGCTCTCAAATAAATTGATAACTAGTATCAATATATTTGCTCTTCTTATGAAAGACATGATTTTTTGATAATGCAAGTAGAGATTTATTATCATAATAGATTGATGTAGGCTTCTTTTGATCATATATTAGATCTATCAAAACTCTTCACATCAATATTGCTTGACATGATACTAATTTGTACCTATTAAGTATTCTTCTTCTTCAAATAAGATTGTCACTATCTCTTGTTTCTTTGATGCCCATGCCAAAATTCCTATTCCAAAGTAAAATACATATCCTGACATGTACTCTTTTAAACATTTAAACTCTCTACAAAGTCACTACTTGAATATCCTATCAAATAAAATTAATTGTTGTTAAATAAAAATATCACATAATATATAGTCCCTACAATGTACCTTGATATTATTTTTCCAATTATACAATGTGTATTCTTAGTTGAGTCAGTGGATCTACATATAAAACTAACTTCATACATAATATCTAGCTTGGTTGTTGTCAGATACAACAAACTTCCAACAATTTCTTTAAAATAGTTGTATCAAAATTTGTTCATTTATTTTCTTTGTTCGACTTTTTACTTATTGCAACAGACGTAGATATTGGACTACAAAGTATCATTCTAAACCTCTTTAATACATCCTTTCCATATTTAGTTTGAAAAATGAAATAAAAAATTATTATGTCGTACAACTTTTATTCCTAGAAAATATCTCATTAACCCAAAATAAAAATTAAATAAATAATAAATATTTATTTAATAAACTGAGTATATTTTTAGGTGTCTACACATAGTCTACAAGATAAATTTATATTCTTGAGCTTCCAAGATTTCTATTTTGTTCCTAGGTCTTCCACAATTCTATCAATGATTTTAATTCCATCTCTTCCTAAAATAAGACATCAAATTAGTCTATATAAGATTCCAACAAAGCATATATTCATATAAAAAGTTATCTACCCAAGGCATAGAATATAAGGTAGCAAAAATTTGATACCAAAAGAATGAAAGAAAGATATGCCAAAATATTTTCTACACTAATGTTCAAAAGATAGTTTTATCCAAAATTAAATATTTTAACACTTACATAATGATTCAAAGGCTTCAGAGCCCTCCTATCCTATTTCAGCTTCCTTTGAATAAAACTATGTTACTTCAGACCAAGTTAGTATTAATGATTTCTTTTTTGTTTCTCCAATTGTTTAAAGATTCTTGTGCTATTTCTCATTGTGTTGTTTGTCATAATAACATTGTTTCTTTTGATAAAGTTGTTATTTCAAGTTATATTATTCTTCCTCATTATGTGTCTACTAACACACCTATTTGAACTATTAAAGTGGTTTCTCCTTCTCCTTCTTTGAGGTCTTTGAGTGCTAAAGGAAAATATAGGTCTTAATCATTGTTCTTACCATGGTAGTTTTCCCTAATTTAAGAAAGCTAACATGTTTTTGATAAAGATAAATGGGTTTTACATGGACCTGAAACCAAAAGTTTTACAAAAGTCGGCCATCAACCAAACAAACATAAACCAACAACAAAATCAGGGAGCACCCTAGAACAGTCACAAAAGAAAAAGAGACAGAGACAACAAAACCAAACAAAAGAAAAACACTCAAGTAAGAGAGTGTACTAGTTCCTTGTTATTCTGGATGAAAATCTTGTTGATTTTCTCCAGCTCCTCCATAAAATCTAGAGGTGCCCTTATTGCTACTCCTGCTTCTAGTCCTGGAACTAGGGTATGTACTTTTGTTGTCTCCAGCAGCCATGTCTTCACCTTCAAGATCTTTCTTAGGTTCATTGTGAATGGATCCGTATTCCGCAACCATGGCATTGATCTTTTTGAGCCCCTCTATGCTATCATTCATGGCTTCTTTTCTTGTGTCAACCAGGTTCTTGAGGTTTTTCTTTATCTTTACCATAGACTGTTCCACCTTTTCAATTTTTTGTTCATGAGTGCATTTCATCACCTCGACATCTTGGGAGAGCTTCTGGGTCATAATCATGAGCTTCTTAGATTTTCTAGGCTCAGGCAAGGCTGTGAAGATATCAATAATCTCCTTAACCCCCACTTTGAGTGTATCAATTTCTCTCTCCACCCACTTCGAGAAGCTCTCCTGGCTTCTGGTTGCTTCCATCACCAGGTTCATCAGAGTACTATTCCTATGTAACCCACTATCCTCTTCTTTAGCTATGGTTCCCTTCTTTTCCTTCAAGACGTTAATTGGAATGTCCAATATAGTTTACTGATCTGAAGCCTTCGGACCATAGTACTTAACCGCAAGCTTCTTCTTTATAGAAAGGGGTTTGGCCTTAGAAATCAGTTTTCTATTAGATTTATATTTGTTGGCTACCCATCTGGGGGGATTCTTACTGCTAAACATCCCAGGGGTGACCATCATCTCCCCTTTTGCCATAGGCTTATAATCAGGGTCGTCAAAATGAATGACACCCCCAATATCCTCCAAATCCATTTCCGAGTCAGAGACATCCTAAATGTTAGTATATTGGCCTTTCTCAGATAGAGAGGGCACAACTTCAAGGGACTTAGCGTACTCCATAATGAGCATAATAAGCCCTTCATGAAAAATAGGATTGTTTGGATTCTCCATATGTTTTTAAAGACTATTCTCTAAAGAGGAGGCTAGATAGAAGGAACAAAAATAATTTTACCATGCCTAAAATGATTCAAAATGGTAAAATGGTAGGAAAAGATACTAGCATATCAGCCATAGAGCATAATATACCTAATGATGAACTCAACCATGTCCGCCTAGGGAGCCATAATATCTTTCTTGTTGTAGCCACCATCAGCCATTTTGTTAACTCTTGAGCGCTGCTTGTCTTTGTCAAAAAATAATTGTCAAGTCCTCCTCCCTAGATTTCCTCTCTATAGAACCTTCTATCGATCATCACAAAACTAGTAACCGTCGCCACCAGGGTTTCATCCAGCTTGTACTCTGCACCATAAGTCGTCAGGATCCCTTTCTTCCACCCATTGACAAAGGATTCCAGGAGAAGAGGAGAGGGGCCATGAAGTCTATCCAAGAAGGGGACAATTCCACCATCAATGATTTCCTGCCACACTTCCTTCTTTTTCTTCCATTCTCACAAGTAGATGGTTCTTGCATGTTCTTATCCCCACCCATTATGCTTCGGGTCGCCAAAACGCAAGAAATGGGCCACACCAAAGAAGTCTCCGAATAGTCACAGGAAATGGGCCATACCAGAAAAGTCTCCAAACAGTAGCAGGAAATGGGCTCCGAACAATCGCAGGAAATGGGCCACACAAGAAAAGTGTCGAACAATAGCAGGAAATGGGACACACAATAAGACAGAAAATCTAGGCACAAGGGAAGTTTCTAGATCTTTGGTTAGGGAAAACAAAAAGGAGTTGTTTCCCCAACAACTCTATGAAATCATGATTAAAGATCAGTGATTAACGCAAGTGGGTGGAATCATCACAAGCCAAATCACAAAGGGTTTTTGGGAATAAATCCCTACTACTCCACCATTTAGTCACCATGTATCCCACTGCCAGATTGGCCAGTAGATCCACCACTTTGTTTCCTTTTCGATATACGTGCAAAATTTTGAACTCTTCCAACTCATTTATTATGTCCTAGCAATCCTTGATCAAATTAGCAATCATCCAGCTAGGATCTATGCACCCATTTAGACAATTGATAGTGTTTAGTGAGTCAAACTCCAGACAGACTTTTCTAAAGCCTTCTCTTTTAGCCATGTGTAACCCAATGTGGGCAGCACTGGCCTCCGCAAAGTGGTTGGACTAGGTGCCTAGAGGGAGTGCCACCACAAAAACTAGCAAACCCGAATTATTCCTAGCCACTCCCCCGTACCCCGTCAGCCCAAGATTCCCTTTATAGATTTAGGATTTTATGATAAATATTGTAGATTCTCATCGAGATTGAATGGTATGGGCATCATCAAAATCTACCTTGTTCACATCAATGTTCCTTATGTTGTAGATTGTTGCAGTTCTGATGGTGATGTTTTTAAGTGGTTGTCATTGATGTCAACACATAGGTTGGCATTTATGTCTCTGATGTTCTTGGTATTGGTGATTTAGAATATGTGTTCTTGGAATCTTTGGTTCTCTAGAAGATGTGTTTGTGATTTAGATATTTTAGGATATTGGATATGGTGTTGATCATTGGTTTTTATGTATATCTTGGTCCTATTCTTATTTTTGTTTCTTTTGGGCAATGATGTTTAGTCCAGCTTCAGTCTAGAATTCGAGGATGTGGCACCGCTTGTGGTGTAGCATGTGTATCAGGTTTTTACGTCTAAAATTTGTAATGATTGTATCATGTTGATCTAACCATTGATGTGTGTTGTGGTATAGTCTGCTAATCAATCCTTCCCACCACTAGAATGTTTAGCATTGACCTATTTTAGATCTCTGTCTTGGCTAACTTTGAAGTTTATGCTTCCTGGAAGATAGTATATATATAAAATGATCTGATTGAGTTAGATATATAAAAACTGTGACATTATTTTGAAGATATGCGAGGTTGGAAAGGAAAGATCCGACTATTGGTGATGTGAGTGAGTGTGTTAGTTTTGAGGCAACAAAAGCAGTCTGGTTTGTGTAGATTGTGTTTCAGTGGCAGATTCTTTCTTTCTTTCTTTGTTTCTTTGGTAGTGAGCCCACCTGTAGTGAGCTACCCTTTGTAAAAATAACCTAAACTAGTGTTTTATATTGACAACTAACATTCTCTATACTTTTTCCCTTCTTAGGTTTTTCATGACATATCTTGTGCTCATTGTGTGATTTTTGTATGTTTATGTCTTTATGCTATAGCCATGTTAATAATTCTGTTGGTTTGGATTCAGATGTAAAAAGGATAAAATAAATTGTTATAAGTAATAAACTAATTCAACCCCCCTCTCAGTTGATTGGATATTCAACAATTGGTATCAGAGCTTAACCGCATGAGGTAGATCCTGATCCAATGACACATAAATTGATTATTCCTATCTTTGAAGGGCCTAACTATAGTTTCTAGAAAGTGAAGATGAAAGGATACCTAATCTCTTTGGGATATAAAACTTGGAAAGTAGTGGAAACTAAGTATGTTCAACAAAGAAACGGTCTTACCACTCATGATGAGATTCAAGCTTATGAAGAGAATGAAAAGGCAAGGTATGTTATCTTTGGCAGTTTATCTAAGACTGAATTGCCAAAGATTATTTCATTAAATATTGCTTATGAGGTTGCAGAAAAAGTTGAGAGATATCTATGAAGGAAATGATAGTGTCAAATTATCAAAGAAGCTAACAACTAAGCGTAGATATGAGAATTTAAAAATGTAAGGAGATGATATAACTAGCTATTTTCATAAGGTTGACAGTGTAGTAAATAAAATCATTGAACTTAGTAGCACCTTAATAAATGAAGACATAATTGAGAAGATCTTTATATCCCAACCAAAAAGTTATAGTGACAAGATCTAAGCTATTGAAGAAAACTATGATCTCAAGAAGTTCACTAGTGAGCAACTGTATAGAACTCTATCAGCATTTGAGATAAGGAAGTTTGGGAAAGACAAGCCTAAGACTGAATCTATATTTAAAGACTCTAATGAAGATCCATAGATGAAAGTTGAGATGAGATGGAAGTAATATTTCTAAGAATATTGAAGAAAGGCACTGAAAAATAGAAAAGTATGTTATCCCTTAAATGCTTTAGATGTGGAAATATTGGTCATATTGATACTAGGTATCCAAAAAAAGGTTTAAGACAAAAATCTAGAGAAAATAAAGGAAAATTTAATAAGAGATCCTATTATTTCAAAGATGTTGCTAGCATTTTAGATGATGAATCAGATTATGAAGATGGTGATTGTTTGCTTTTGGTAGAAAGAGATGTACCTAAGATTGATATTGATAATACTATTGCTACTGCTTTACATGCTAGAAGAGATAGAAATGAATGGTTGAGTGATAGTGGATGTTCAAATAATATGATTGGTGACAAAAGTAAGTTTGTAAAACTTGATAAGTATGATGGTGGTTCTATTAGGTTAGGAGATTATCAAACAACACAAATTATGGGAATTGGTTCTATTTCTTTTGATGAAAAATATAACACTAACAATGTTTACTATGTGAAGGGTTGGCATCATAATATTTTGAGTGTTGGATAGATGTTCGAAAAGGGTTACAATGTTTTCTTTCATGATCATGGTTGTGAGATCAAGAAAGGATCCATAATAGTTATTGCAGGAAGGAAAAGGACTAGCATAAACATGTATTTCCTAGAAGGAGCTACAAAGCATTGTTTGTTGTCTCATATTAATGATAGCTGGCTTTTGCACCAGAGGATGTGTCATATAAATTTTGACAACTTAATGAAGATCAGTTCATCAAGTCCAGTGAGAGATTTATCAAGACAGACCAAACCAGATAACAACATATGTAGAGAATGTCATGTTGGAAAGAAGACAAGAGGAACTTACAGAGGAAAGGAGCATTCATCCACTAGATTGTTAAATTTAGTACATATAGATCTATGCGGTCCGACCTAAACAAGGAGTATACAAGGTGAGAAGTATTTCATATTATTGATTGATGTTTACTCTAGAATGTCATGGGTGTTGCAAGGTGTGAACCCTTAGTCTCCTTGTGTTGTGCATTGCAACACTTGAGTTTGTGACATGGATTAATTGCCTTATGTGGATTCTATGTCTAGTGGTTGTATCAGGCATTAACAGGTCGATATTTTGGTGCAAAGACAACCATACTTGTAATAAGTGGTATCAGAGCTTGGTCACAAGTTCAAACCCCTCGCTTGCACTAGGAGGATTATTGCAAGATGTGCACCATTGGTTTCCTTCTGTTGTGCAGCGCAACACTCAGGTTTGTGACATGGCTTAATCGCCTCCTATAGATTCTATAAGTCTAGTGGTTGTATTGGGATTAATAGGTTGATCTTTTGGTGCAATGACAACCACACTTGTAACAATGGGTTGCATTATTTAGGGAGAAGTTAGAAGCTTTAGAGAAATTCAAAATATTCAAAGATAGTTGAAAATAAAGTTGACAGAAAGATTAATTGTTCGAGATCTGATAGAGGAGGAGAATTTATTTCTGATGAGTTTAATAACTTTTGTGAGAAACATGGTATTAGAAGATAATTGTATACCCCAAGAAAACCTTATCAGAATGGTGTGGTAGAAAGGATGAACTGAACAATTCAGGAAGCATCTAGAATAATTATCAAAGGAGTATAACTTTTGAAAGTCTATTAGAGAGAACCAAACTCATACTATAGTGTTTACTCTTAATAGAATTATTGTACTGGAAGAGACATTGAAAGAAATATTATGAACTATGGCATGGTAGAAATCTGACAGTAAAATATTTCAAGGTATTCGGATACTACATCCAAAGAAATGAGGATAGTCTTGGAAAGTTTGATAGTAGAGTTGATGAAGACATATTCCTAGGATATTCTACAAGGAGCAAGGCATATTGGTGTTACAACAAAACGCTGAACAAAATTGTTGAAAGTGCAAATGTGAAGGTTGATGAAGACACCTCTAAAGAGTTTGACAAATTGGCAAGTTATGAGTCCGATGAACTGGATGACAGCAAAAGAGAAGAGAAGATCAGAGAAGGAGAAGAAGAAAAGGAAGCTCAGGAATCTTTGACATCTATATCTAAGACCCTAAGATATGTTTAGAAGAACCACTTAGTGGATCAGATTATTGGAGATAACAACAAAGGTATCAGCACAAGAAGCAAAGCAGCTCAAGAATAGGTTCTACTATATGTACTTTCATATATTGAACTAAAAATAGTAGAAGAATCTTGCAATGATCAAAATTGGATGAAGACATTTAAAGAAGAGA
Source organism: Cryptomeria japonica (assembly GCF_030272615.1). Classification (NCBI taxonomy): domain Eukaryota; kingdom Viridiplantae; phylum Streptophyta; class Pinopsida; order Cupressales; family Cupressaceae; genus Cryptomeria; species Cryptomeria japonica. The sequence continues at coordinate 669,159,762 of NC_081415.1, read as the reverse complement.
TGGATCGAATTGATAAGAATCATACATGGGAATTAGTTAATAGACCAGTAGATAAGAATGTGATTGGAACTAAGTGAGTATTCTAAAATAAGCTAGATGAAGATGGAAAGGATGTGAGAGATAAAGCAAGGTTGGTTAATAAAGGTTATACTCAGATTGAAGGAATTTATTTTAATGACAAAAATGCCCTAATTGCTTAGATGGAAGAAATCCAAATGTTTTTAGTTTTTGTAGCTTTGAAGAATTTCAAATTTTATCAAATGGATGTGAAATCAACATTTTGAATGGAGAATTGAAAGAAGTTTATATTGAACAACTGGAAGGATTCAAGTTGAAAAATGATCCGAACATTGTTTGTAGATTGGATAAGGCCTTGTATGGATTGAAACAAGCACCTAGAGCTCTATATGGAGGGCTATATAAGTACTTAACTAATCAAGGATTTCCGAAGGGTTTGAATGACAACAACTTATATTTCAAAACTGATTCAGGTAAAATCCAAATTGGTTTTTATTAGGATAAAACGGGTTTTGAAGGGGCTCTGAAACCCTTACAAATAGAGAAATGCCATCAAAGGATAGACTAGACAAGTTGGAAGTGTACCATAGGTTTTAGCAAGGACTTGAAACCTTCTAAACTTATGTGTGTCTAGATCCCAAACTCAAAAGTTGCAAGTCTAGCATTGTAAATTGTACTCCCTTCCTAGGGTGGTACAATTCCACGCTTGGTTTAGTACCCACCTTAGTGTGTTTTGCATCTTGCATTTCTAATTCCTTTAAGTATTTAATTAATTAATTTAATTAAATATAAATTCATATTTCATCACTTCACACATTATAAAGTTGGGCCATTTACCCTAAGTGTGCCCCTTTTCATTTTACTCTTTCAATTAATCATTAAATCATAAACTCTAATTATGTCCTATTTTGATCTTTAAGGCCCAATTTTGCATGTCAAAACATCTCGGAATTAGCTATAACTCTGGGATTTTCTCTATTATCATCATATCTAATGACCCTAAAAAATTGGTGAAAAGTTGGTCGAACCATGTGCAAGTGCAACATGGTCCCTGACATTTTTCTCGAAATTTGGGGAGCAAAATTTTGTGATATTATAATTCTTAACCCCAAAATATTTGCAGGAAATTCAAGTCCTAGGTCGGCCTAAAGATGAAATTAAGATCTATGGTTTCATACATAAGAGCTCTCTTTCTTCATTTGAAGGTCGGAAGGAATCGAATCTGGAAAACCTTTGGGAGCAATTACCAGGAACCTTCTATGTAGGGAAAGAGGAGATATTTGGAGTCTTCAAGAAAATTTAACAACATGTATCAAGCATTCATCAAGCATTCTTTCATTAATTGGGGGATTTTGAAGACATAGGAAGGCAATAGGAGATCATCGACTGAACATTGGCTTATACCTCTCCCTTGGGGTTGGGTATGATTTCATGTTGTTTCTTTGTCTTTCTATGAGCTTCATTACATCAATTTGATTTACATTCATGTTTTAGATCACTTTGCATCATTGATTTAGAGAATTTACTTTGTCAATTACAAGCAATTAGGGTTTACTCTTAGGGTTACTCTAGATTGTTTACTCTCATCCTAGGATCTTGCGCACACACAAGGTTATTGCACACACTATTTTAATATACAACTCAGCAATTTATTGAGGTGGAAATAACCAAAATAGTGGTTTGACTAAGACAAAATCCCATATAGCCACCCAAAATCCCATTTTCAGCTATAGATGCAAATTCGGGATCCAAGCGTTGCTGCAACTTTCAGGACCGACAAAGCGCAGAGAGACTATGCCGAGGGGAAGATTTGGTAAGAAACCCCTAGGATAGGGGTGTGGCACCCCGTTCCTCCCTATTTTCAAAAAAGTTTGGAAGATCAGCAGTTCAAAATCTAAAGATCTTAGTGTGTCAAGTACAGCTTCAAATTTGCAGAATCAAGATAGGGGCGTAGCACTCCGGTCCCAAAAATTTTTGCTCAGATTTGTAGTACATGTGCACATCTGAATTTGTCTCTCAATCTGTACTTTTCAAGAGTATATCAATTATTCTCAGTTCTGTATTTCTAGATTAGGGTTGTTTATGTGTACTCTAGGTTAAATCATTCAAATTTGCACTTTTGTATCACTTCTTCCTCTCATTTGTAGCAAAGGAATAGAAATCCTAAGAGGTAATCCTTGACTCTCTCTTCATCACAATAAGTAGCCAATGTTTGTTACCTCCCTAGGCTCTTTCATATTCCAGAGTGTGTACATAAGAGTGGGATTAGGGCTTATTTTCTTAGTCTCATTTTTTCCCCTACACAACAAGAAATATAAATAGAGAAGCAACACAACCACAACAAGCCAAACACCAACTAATCATCAAGTTAAAAACATTACTAACCAAGCTAGCCAAAACAAATGGTTTAAGCCAGCAAACAATAGACCTTAGAAAACAGAGCACAAGGGTTAACAAGCACCCACAACCAACAAGAAGTGTTTTCCTAGAATCCCATAACTTGTAATAGAATCTCAATGCCACAAGAAGAAGTACTTGGACCTAACCAAAAACATAATCTGGTCAAATTGGGCCCTTGAAAAATACCATCATACAACTTGTTATTGCATGCTCCCATAACCTAAGAGAGTGGGTTTTATAAGGCTCCCACAACCACTCACAACCCAAACAACAACAACTCGATTTGAAGGCACATTCTGGGATATAGGGCTTTTACAAGGCTCCCAAAACCTCCTGCAAAGAACTCCATAATGGTTTTTACTAGCTCCCTCAACCAACAACATGAAGAATAACCATTTAAAAAGACCCTCAACTCAAAACCCATGCAACCACTCCACCTCCATAGGAGAGAAAAATATCTCAAAAAGAGATTCATGAGAATGGGTAAGAGGATCAAAAGAGACCCTCAAGGGTTTTAGATAGGCACCCATAATCTCAAACTTTGAAAAGACTAGAACTGAGATCAAAAGATTGTAAGGAAATTTGCAGCAATCTTTATGACAATTTCCACATAACCCATTTAATATTTCAATCAAATCAACATATAGAAGCTATGTGTGAAGAATAGACAACATACCCATAGTCAATTTATTTTGGTGTTTGAGAATGGTGGATGCATACTTATTGGCCCTTATGTAATACATACAACAAATGCATGTACATCTACATATTGCACGTCCATCTAGGTCCTCCTAGGTGAAACAATACAATATGATATTATAATATAATTCCATGTCCACCTCACACAATAATAAAATAATACAATAATGAAACATTATTATGTAAGGTGTACGACACCATTTTCCCAACCTTCTCCCACTTGTTGTATATATTGCATAAGGGCCAAGAAGTATAAAACCACCATTCTCAAACACCAAATTAAATCAAATCAACACATAGAAGCCATATGCAAATAATAGACAACATACTCAAACACCAAATCAACATCCGTTATGATTTACCAAACATGTCCACAACCAAGTACCATAGTCAAGGAACCAAATAAGAATCAAGGAGATAAAAAACAACCTCCTAACATCAAACTAAATCACCACCAAATTACCACAAACATGACTATGCCGTGTCAATGCAAAACATGTACCTGGATACCTAAGACACCATAATCATAACCATTGTTGTACTTGCACTCAACTATCACCCACATGAAACACCAACTCTTAAACCATGTCGAACCATGTCCTCAAACCGAAGACAACCTGTGTACTTTTCACTATAAAAGTCCAACTCTGAAAAACACCTATAAACCTATACCAAGGAGCACTAAATCTGATAATCAGTTGTAGCATCATAAATATCTCATAAAAACATGTGCTCCCTCAAGGTTGTGCCTCTTGACTCATCTGGATGCACTCACACTCACACCCTAAATCTCAAGCACCTAGATATAATCAAAGAAGTACACACATCTTCAAACTCATCAAACTAATAGAATAAAATAACTACACTATAGTCAACTGAACATGCTCTCCATTTCCTATTATAAATCCAAAATTCAATTCGGTATGCAAAAGTTATGACCAAAACTGTAGAAAGGAAAACATCTAGTTTCCAGGCTCCAAAACCATGTAAAAATAAATAAAGTATGGGAACCAAACTAGTGCCAAATAGTATTTATCAGAATCAACTTTCCAACGAGTATAAGAAGTCAAAAAATAGACTCCCTGGGTGAAAGTTATGCTTTGTTGAATAAAATCAGCCCATTTCCTTATATGACAATAATTTGTGCCTTTTCAAAATTTCCCTCAATGGGGCCTACTAGCCAAGCCCACATGTCTTCCAAAATAGGTGGCAATTTAATTATTTGTCACTGCATAAACAAATTTAATAATTTCCATTTAATTAAAATATGGATTTTAATTATTTTATTGGCATTTTAAAATGATAAAAATGGCGGTATTTATTTTACGCTCAAAGGAAAGAGCTCAGTGGTGGGGCCACTGATGGAGGCCAAAACTATCAACACCCACCACCGGTAGTACCCTAGACGATAGGGTAATGTGGTCCTTGTAGGCCATACAATACTACAGGGACCCACAGGTATCATAGTACCTGCCACAACTGACACAGGGGGGCCGTGGGGGTGTGGGGTCATGTTCCCCCAACACTAAATATATATATTTTTAGTTATTTTGCAGGAACAAATTATTTTTCGACAAGATTTATTTTTTATTTTTTATTTTTTTGCAGAAAGATTGATCAAAGTTTACGGTCGTCACGACCATAACTCAAATTTTTGCAATATTTTCAACTGTGACCAAACTTGGGCAAATTATATATCAATTTTAGTTTCTCAGCCAACTTGAATCTATCCATGAGATCCATTTTGGGCCACACAACCAAAAATGAAATCTCATCTCTAAAACCCTCATTTAAAGAAAAATTTGAATGATGCCCTAGATTGACCAACTTCGTCAAACCCCAAATCTACAAACAACCCATCATAACAACAAACCCAAATAACATAGATGTGCAATAACAACCTACAAAACCATATATATTGCCTTTTATTTTCATTCTTTCATGCATTCATGGATTCCAACTAGGGTTATAAACACTATTAAACCAATAGCTCTGATACCACTTATAAGGAAACTTCCAGTGATCTTTATGATAATTTTCACATAACCCATTTAAGATTTCAATCAAATCAACACATAGAAGCCATATGCAAAGAATAGACAACATACCCATGAAAATGTGAACATACCCATGAAAATGTGACACAGGATATATCTTGGGAAACCCTCATGAGAGAAAAACCTAGCCTCTAAAAACATCATTCACCATTTATTATCAGCAATGCATGTTGGCATTTTTGATGATTGTTGTTGTCATTATCATTGATGGATACACACTTGCTTTGAGATCACTTTTTGTATGTATGAGTTAAATCTCAACTGGTATTTGTTCTAACCGGTATGATGTATTATAGTCTTAAGACTATCGGTGTTTTGTAGAAAGTGTTTATCGGTCTCAAGCGATATGAAGACCCCAAGTGGTACGAAGGAACGAAGTGCACAACACATAATTCACTGTCTTCATTTTTGTAAAACATGCAACCGGTATTTTGCTTAAACTGGTATTTTGTTTGAACTGGCAATACTCTGTGACAAGTTACCAACCAGCATTTTGTGATGACTTACCATCCACCGATTGTTTGGCAGTGCCAACACTTTGACGGTGCATTTGTGTCGCGTTACCAAAAGTGTCCAGAAGCATTGAACCTAGGAAATTGTATTGTAATCCTATTGGACCGACATGAAATCAGAATCCTTTATAAGGACATCATGTCTAGGGTTTTAGTGAGTTGCCAGGGTTTAAGGTGTTTGATGAGTTTTTGTAAGTGTGATCATAGAAGAGAAGTTGAGGTCTGCAAGAGAAGGCAGAGTGTGAATGTGTTGAAGACTAAAGTAATACTAGAATGCATTAGGAATGAGCTATCAAGGATCTAACCAAGCAATCTGTGCTATTTTCTAGATCACTCAGTTGTTGATTACTCACATCTTCGACAAGTCTGAAGCCCTTAACTGGGTAGGCCCAAAAAGCCTTTTGTAAATCCTCTAAAAAGGTGGTTCACATCTATGGATCTAAAATCCTCTAGCAAGGTAGTCTTTAATCGGACTTATCTCCTAATAGAGATTGAGATTCCTAATAGGATCTGTTAAGGTAAAGAACATTGTATGACCTTAACTGGTCTGGTTCCTATTCTGCAGATAGTTACTTGTGAGTTTCATCTCACCGTGGTTTTTCCCATTTGGGTTTCCATGTCAAATATCTTGTGTTATGGTGTTATTGCTCATGTGGGTGAATGCATTATTTGCTATTTGGTTTGCATGTGTGATAACCGATTTGTTTACTAAACTATTTTACTAGTTTACTGTTAGGCTAGTAAAGTGTTTAAGTATAGTAATTTTTGGTATACTAATTCACCCCCCCCTCTTAGTATTCATCAATTGGTATCAGAGCCAACATTTCTATAAGTTTAACCACTTTGAAAGAGATATGGGGGAATACACTGTGAGGGGACTTACTCATTGGCTCACTCAGTCTAAGCAAGCCTATGATGAACTTGTGGTCAAATATAAGGCCTTTTGGGCAAAAAGGAGAGAACATGCTGAAAAACTGATGGAGCTAACTGAAAACAGTTCCTCTGATGAAGCAGACATGGAAGCCCTAATTCAAGAAGTAGAAAAGCTGAATGAATCCAATTCCAACCTAAGAAAGGAGTTGGAAGGACTGACTATCCGAATGTGTCAAGAGCTTGAGACCTGGAGGAAAGTTGAAGATCTTATAAAAGACATAGATCATGAGATCTCCAAGTTAAAACAAGAAATCAGTGCCCTAACTGCTCAACTCCATGCGAGAAAAGTGGAAAAGGAAGACATGCAAGGAGAACTAAACATAGCCATCTCCGAGAATGCAAACTTGATGGAAACAAATGCTGCCATTTCCAAAGAACTCTCTGAGTCAAAGGGAATACTTGCTAAGTTCAACAAGAGTACTGTTAAGCTAGAGTAAAAGCTTGAATCGACCAAACCTGTCAAGAATACTGATGGACTTGGTTACTCCGGTCATGAGGAAGGTGAGACCTCTGGTGAAAATGCTGAAGCATCAAAGAAGCAACCGACATTCAAAGGTAAAGGTAAGAAAAAGTTCAAACCTATTTGCTTTAACTGTCTTAAAGAAGGACATGCTGCTAATGTGTGTAGGAGCAAAGCCTCCAATAATTTTCCTTACTTTATAAACAATGTACCTAGATCCAATAAGTTCAATGGTAATTGTTATGCATGAAACAAGTTGGGGAATAGAGCATCTGAATGCAGGTCTGTTATGAACAACACAAGAAGATATCCTCAGAGGACTCAAGGAGTTGGTCTGGAACCTTTTGTGAACTAGAATCCCAACCGGTTTAATACCTATAATCATTAGTCAGGTAACGGTGGCTATCAAGCGGATACTGGATGGAGAGCAAACTGTTTGATCTATCAATGTCATGGTCACACTACTACAACATGCATGAGGAAGAATGGTAACATGAATAATGGACCATGGAGAGAGCACCTGGAATGGTCTGCTATCATTGCAACAAAATGGGTCACATTGCCAGATTTTGCAGAACAAGAAAGAACATATCGGATGACATACCAGTCACTCCGGAAGGAAAGATTGATATTGAAATTGTTCAAGTGGATATGAACAAAACTTGGAAAAAGAAACCAGGAGTGTTGCAAGAAGAACCAGTTTCTACACCTAGTGTGGAAATTTTGGAACCAGCAAACTAAGCTACAAAAAGCTTGGGGGAGCAAACGGTGAAATATCTCAAACCCTTGATTGATATCGGTAAAAGATCCTAATTGGTATGAGATACATGTCAGTCGAGAGAAGATTGGAAATGGTAAAAGGCAAATTAAAGTTTATGCCCTAATAGTGGAGCATTTATTATGGTAGGTGGAGAACCTGTTTTAAAGGAATTTTCAAATCATTTCTCACTTATCATTTTTTGAGTGAAGAAGTTTTCAAGTGCAGAGCGAAGAAAAGCGATTTGCATAGCGATTCAAAGAATTTATCAAAATCTTGAAGAAGAATCTGAAACAAACATCTATTGGAGAAGTGTAGAACACAAAGTGGTATTTATGCAACCAAAGGAGTGTGTGGTGAGGTTCAAGTTGTGAAGCCCTAAATCTTGATTTACGAAGGTATTTTTCAAAATTCTCTGTTTATCATGGCTTCCACATCACATGCTAGTTCTAGTGCACCTGTCGAGTTAGTAGATTTTATTCAGAGGAAGGCAAAATACAATGCCCTATCCCAAGTACCCGCTGGAGTTATAATGGAGGAAGGCATTTCCGATTACATAGATTGTAAAATTGAAGACTTAGGGTCTCTTGTAATCCATTCCTAGTTGAGTTTGTTCTGTGGGAAGGATAAGAAGATTAAACCAGAATTTAGCATTCTGGAAAAGAAGAAACTTCACAATGCAGTCTATTTTCTTGAAGAATTTTCAGATGATCACATTCACATCATTTTGAGCAGAGTGCACGGTGATAAAATGTACTTATAATGGATGCATGACATCACACCGAAAGCGATTCATGTCGTCACCAGTTTCTATAATAGAGGGGAAGTGCCAGCCCTAAGGAAGGTCAGCAAGACTGAAATGTCCAAGCTCACCAGTTTAGTGAGAGACTCACATGGAATGACCGTCAACTCAATCAAGGATGATCTAGTCAAGTATGCCTGCATGGTGATAGGTTACCAAACATTCTCTGCTAGTAGAATTAATTTTGTCTCTGCTACAGTGGTAAATGCCGCTTACATGATGATCAAGGAAGATGCATCATTTTATCTATGCACTTGTATGCAAAGACAACTTCTGTTGAATCTTAATTCGATCAAACAGGACAATGCACTAAGATTTAAATTCAGACAACTACTGGTTGGGTTGTTCTTTTACTTCCAATGATACTTTCCAGGAGTAGGTGACATTCAGTGGTCTACCGACCAACCGGTGACAAAGCAAATCAAAGAAAGCTTGCAAGCAGTTGGAACCAGCTACCCTGAAGTCCTGAACAAGTACTTTGATGAGTTCAGAAGTAAGATGAGCCTAAGGATGAGGATATCTAGTGATATTGTCAAGAAATACGAAGAGGACATCTTCTTTATCGTCAAAGTGGATGAATGTAGAATGGAGGCTGTTGAGCCTAGACAGGAAGAAGTGGAGCCTATGGGATATGAGGTAATGTATGATATGCTGGACGGGTATGCTTCTACCCTAATCACCTCACCCCTTGATCCTAAGGAAAAGACAACTGACACCTATTTGGAAAGGGTTACACTATTGAAGAACCCTCTGTAAATAAAGGAAAGGCAGTGCCTTCAGCATCGGCACCAGTTACTGCAGCCAGTTCCAAAGTGACCAAGCGGTCACCAGCTAAGAAGAAACAGGAAGCTGCACCTGCCAAAGTCTTTGAGAGGAAGTGGAAGACAAAAAGCAATACACCAGACTCAGAAGAAATTGTGTCAGAAGAACCACCTAAGAAAACCAGGAAAATGAGGAAAAAGACAAAGAATGAACTGGCAACATCTATACTGGTAAATATTGATATTTCTTCTTACAAACTTCTGACACATTGTCAAAGAACTATAAAGAATGTTAGAAGAAAATTGCTTGGTGATTTGAAAGAATACTTTGATGATTTCAATGAAAATGAGCAAGAGGAAATAGAAGAGGAAGTTATTCAATAGTTACGTGTTAATGACCAGTCGCCATTAGAAATTAGATCTGAGGCACCTAATTCTTTGTATAATTCTTTAGATAACAAATGGCGCATTGCCATAGAGAAGGAACAAGAAATAAGAGAGGAAGTATTTGCACACTATTTTCCTAATGTGTCTAATTCGGAACTTTTTGAAGTTATGGAAAAAAACAAAGGTCTCTTCTTTATGCAAAGAAGGAGACTCCTATTGCTAGAAGGAAAAGTTCCTAAAGTGGTGAAAGAGACCCACTCTCATGCCAAGGCTGCTCTGAGATTGCACAATGTATCTGAAGCCAACAAAAAGGCTGAGCAAGAATCAGAAATAACCAAATCGGATGAAGTATATAATAGTGAAGGGGAACAGGTCACTAAACAAATGGAACCCATTGGCGTTGATGCCTTAGATGGTGAAAAAGTTACTCAGGGTACACCACCAGAAGGAACAGGACAGGAGAAGCAGGCAGAAGAAGAAAAGAAGCAACAAGAAGCAGAAAAGAAGAAATAGGTAGATGAAGAGAATAAGAGAAAAGAGGAGGAAAAGAGGAAAGATGAAAAGGAAAAGAGAAAAGAGGAGGAAAAGAGGAAAGGGGAAGAGGATAAGAGAAAAGAGGAGGAAAAGAGGAAAGAGGATGAGGATAATAGAAAAGAAGAGGAGAAGAAGAGAACAGAAGAGGAAAATAAGAAACAAGAGGAAGAGAAGAAGAAGAAGAAGGAAGAGGAAAATAAAGAAGAGGAGAAGTGGAAAGAGGAAGAGAAAGAATAGGAAGAGGAGAAGAGGAAGAAGGAAGAGGAGAAGAAGAAGGATGAAGAAGAGAAGAAGCGGAAAGATGAAGAAAAGAGACAACAAGAAGCAAAGAGAAAGAAAGAAGAAGAAGAGTAGAGGAAGGCTCAAGCAAATAGGCAAAAATCCAAGGACAAGGAAGCAGTGGAAAAGAGCACACAGGTAGAGACCCCAACGACAATCGGTAGTTAGGCTAAACTAGCTGACATTACTAGTCCCATTGACCTCCAATCTGCAAATGAAATAGAGTTTCTCCAAAGCATTAAGGTTGCTCAAGAACGCCTGGAAGTGATAAGGAGGAAAAAGGAGCAAGATGTGAACCAAGCTGCGGTGGACACTCTTACTGATTTGATACCCGATATGAACCTTCCTAGTACCGATCCCTCACTTGCACAATTGAAGCTCCTATGCACAGTTGTTGAATACTAGGTGCAAAGCCTGGAAGAGGTTGCAGAAGCAAATGCCAAGAAGAAACATCTAAAGGCTCTGGACACTGCCTTGGTGAAAAAGTTAACAGAACTCTGGTCTGATCTTTAGAAGGTACAAAAGGACATCCAAGGAGAAATGGATGAGGGCAATCTACTACTCAACAAGATACCTACCTCATCTATTTTGTGATGATGTGCTCACTCAAAAGGACAAACTGAAAACTGATATGCAGTCATTTATTAGCACCTTTAAGATGCCATATGACTCCTTCTCCACATATGGACAAACTGCTCATTGGTTTCAACTTCAATCTGCAAGACTAGAGGCAGAGATAAGCAACTGGACACGTAATTTGCAAGAACTTCAATTGGTCCTACTGCCAAGACTACAAATTCTCCAGAAATGTTACCTCAATATAGATGCCCTAACGGTTACTCAAAAGATGAGTACCATGGATGCCATGGAGGAGCAGGTTTATCAGATGCAAATGGAGCATGAGGTTTCTACTTCATTGCTTGAATCATGGTCTTTCTCCATGAAGACATTTATGCAGGACTTTAAATCAGTTTTTGAAAAGTTTCACTCTTTATTGTCATAAACTCTTTAAATCAGTTATTAATGCTAAAGGAACAGGGGTTATTTAGCTATACTTTGTCATTATTGGCAAAGGGGGAGAAGTATTCTGGTATTTAAAATTTTGATGCATGCTATGTATACTTTCATGTTATTTCTGTTAAGGAGTAGTATACATTGTATTTTCTGCAAAAGGGATAGTGTATATGCTTAGGAGGAGTAATTTTGATTATCGCATATTTTTGTTGTAAAACACTTAGATGTCAAAATTTTCCTAAGTGTTGCCATCAATGCCAAAGGGGGAGATTGTTGTCATTTTTGATGATTGATGTTGTGATTATCATTGATGGACATACACTTGCTTTGAGATCACTTTTTGTATGTATGAGTTAAAGATCAACCGGTATTTGTTCCAACCGATATGATATATTATAGTCTTTAGACTATTAGTGTTTTGCAGAAAGTGTTTACCAGTCTCAAAACCCCAAGTGGTACGAAGGATTGAAGTGACACAACACATAATTCCTAGTCTTCATTTTTGTAAAACTGGCAACCGATATTTTGCTTAAATAGGTATTTTGTTTAAATAGGTATTTTTATCAAATCTTGGAGTCCATTTGAAGGTGGAACATAGATACATCCTAAATATTGAAGAAGAACATCTGAATCCAATGAGTAAACTACATATCTCCCCTCAAGATCTCTACCTAGAGCAATCTTTGCACTAACCTCCTAGTACCAATCATTTGAAGGAAGTTCACTAAGAATCCAACTACTCAAATCTATGCTAAGAGTCATCATTGATTCCTCATACCTCCTTCCACTCAAAGTATCTTCCACCATGTTCTCTTTACCCTAAATATACTTTACCTAAAAACCGTTCTCACAAAGAAACGCCATCCAACCTCATTTCCTAACATTCAAGTTTGATTGCATGAAAATATACTACAAACTATGATGATCACTATGCAGCTCAAACTGATGTCGAGGAAGAAAATGCCCAAATCTCAACAACATATGTACAATTGCAACTAACTCTAAATCATGAGGGATAGTTCAACTCATGATCTTTGAGTTTACACAAGTCATATCCTATCACATGACCATCTTGCATAAGAACTACTCCTAAAACCTCTAAAAAAGTATCCATGCACACCATAAAATCTCTTACTTAGTCTAACATTGATAGAATGGGTGCACTGGTCAAATGCTCCCTGAGGATCTGAAATGCTACGTCACAATGTTTTGACCAAATGAAATTCTTCCCTTTCCTCTAAACAGAAGTGATAGGATGAGAAACCTTTGAAAATCCTTGAACAAATCGATGCTAATAAACTACAAGGCCCATAGAACTGTGAACCTTTCCCACATTAGTTGATGTTGAACAATCCACAATAGCCTGGATCTTAGAGGGATCCACTGTGATACCCTCAACTAAAATAAAATGACTAATATACTTAATCTCTAACTAGAAGAACCCACACTTATCCATATTGGCATACAACTGATTCTTTGGAAGGCACTACAAAACCTACCTCATATGCTCCCCATGCTCGTCTATAGTCCTTGAATACACTGATATATCATCAAGGAACACAAACACAATCCTATAAAAAAATGTCTTGAAAAATCCATTAATAAAACTCATGAACACTGACGGTGCATTAGTAAGTCCAAATGGCACCACTATAAACTCATAATGTCCATATCGAGTACATAACACTATACAATGAATATTAGCCTCATGAATATGCAATTGGTGATATCCTAACTTAAGTTCTATCTTGAAGAAGAACATGACATCCTTAATCTAATCAAAGAGGTCATTAATCATCAACAAACAAAAATGATTCTTCACTATCATCATATTCAACTACCTATAATGAATACATAAGCAAACAAATACATCCTTGTTCTTAACAAACAACACAGGTGCTCCCCATGGGGAAACACCAGGACAGATAAATTCCTTATCCAAAAAGTCCTCTAGTTGCAACCTCAACTCACTCAACTCCTAAGTAGTCATCCGATAAGGAGCCTTAGAGATAGGTTCTACTTAGGGAACCAAATATATCCAAAATATAATGTCATGTTTGGGTGGCATACCTAGAATCTCATTAGGGAACACATCTGAAAAACTCTTAGAGGATGGAATGATGATAAAAGAGATCATCATGATTCTCTCCCTCATCCAAATCATTCACCCTCACTGCAAATAACTAACAACCTTGCCACACACATCGCTTCATCTACATAGCAGAGATCACATGAAGAGAAATAGGTCATTATACACCCACTATCTCCACATTCATCCCACTATCATCAAGAACACACACTTACCATGGCAATCAATCTTAGCCTGATGAGCCTCAAGCCAATCCATACCTAGTAAAACACCATAGCACTCTAAAGAGAGAACATGAAGATACATAGAGGTGGTACATACTCCCAAATCTAACACATAACCATGGACTAAAGAATCCATAGGAACCTTGGACCCCATAGCCAACTCAACCTGCTATCTATCACAATGATTTGCCACAACAAGCCTGAAGTTCTCTACTACAAATGGAGAAATGAAAGAATATGAAGCTCTCAAATTAAATAACACTGGGCAAGAGATACTACTTATCTCACCTATAGTATTGATAATTGTAGCTTGATTCTTAGCCTGATGCTTATCAACCTCCTCAAATACACGATGAGATCTCCCTCCATCACCTATAGTGGGCTTTAAAGCAATTGGACTCTTTCCTAGAATATGAGTAGACCTCTAGGGATAATGAATTACAATATGTCCTTGTTGACCACAAGAGAAGCAATTCCCTCTACTGAATCCTCTACCAACTAGGGGTTAACTAAGCTATTGAACACTACCTCTGCTAGAAACCTACTAAGAACTTTGTCTTGGATGAGAAGGAAATGACCATGTATCTCATAGCTTATTGCAGTTACTATCAACCTATGATCTAGCACTACGAGCAAAACTCTAAGCCTTAGGATACCTCTTTCGAAACCGCTAACCATTTTTAAAAGAAGAAGGACAACTCTTGGAAAAACCTAAAACCATGGTTGTGCACCTCTCACAACTAATCTTGAAGCTGGAGCACTAACTATCTGCGTACATGGTGTACCTCCAAAAGAAAAAGTCATATTCTTCTCAACCAAGTGTTCCATCTCCACAGCTACCTCCATATTCTTTGGCTTGAGAATGATGCACTCACTAAGACGGTCTCTAACAAAATGCCGCACCAACATAGCCTCATCATCCGCTATCATAGTGTATTTCTTAAGTTCAAAGAGCTTATGCTTGTACTACTCAACCATCATATTATGTTGCCTCAAATCATGAAACTTGTCTTCCTTCCTCTACCTCCAAAGATTTGATAATAATTGAGTATGAAACCACTGAAGAAACAACTCCCATGAAATTGTCACAATATGCAAATGCACCTTTCGATCCTCCATATGCAATAATGTAGAGGAAAAATTGCGAAGATGCACAATCACACACCTATCCTTGGTGTTATTTCTATATGGGTGCATAATAAAACACCTACCCATATCTAGAAGACAAGTCTTTGCCTCCATGCCACTGCTAGAATCATCAAAAGTGGGAGGAAAAGACCTAAGAAGATCTCTCATGTGACCTCCTACAATTGCATCCTGATTTGGTGTTGTCTCAACTCTACTCTAAGGTGAATGCAAATTCTCCCTCACATACTCCTTAAACTCAACTCTATCCAAATGTCTAGAATGATGAGACTCCTCTTGTTGATTCTCCTCATGTCTCGGTCTCAAATGACCAAGAATCTCTTAAAACACATTAATCAATTGTAGAACTGCATCACCCTGTGCTCCTTCCTCTTGGTGGTCACGTTGTTTCTCCTCATGGCACTATGACTCTTCAGAAACATCAGGACTTTTGGACTTCGGGTCTTTATGTTTGCAAATTGGAAAATTATCTTTCCTGGTCCGCCTAAGGTCAGGAAAATTAGTCTATCAGCCCTAATTGACAAGTATATAAACTACATTTTCCTCTTTCATTCAATATGATGGAAAAGGCATGGAAACTATACTCAAGCATTCAAGCATTCAGGCATTCCTTCAAGCAATTGATCATTTCAAGTCTCCATTCAAGGCTAAGTGTTGCATTCAAGACAAGGATTCAACCATTGAAGAGGAGATCACTTACAACATACTACTACAACATACAACATACAACATCTATACCTTCGCACATAAGGATACAAACATCCTTACAACAAGGTATTAGTACTTGTTTTACATTACAGACATTTACATTTACAGCATTGCTCATTTCTTGGTTAATTCCAAAATCGGGGTTTGACCTAAAGGCAAACCCCTAATCCCAAACCCCCAATCGTCTTCGCTTTTCTGTGTGTAGGTTGCAGTTACGCGGCTGAAATTGAAGATCTGGAATCCTTGTGCAGAGACGAATAGATCCCCCTTCGTTTCGCAGATTTTTCGGAGGACCGTGGCGCTCGGGTGCCATTGTCTCAGCAACTTTCGCTCAAATTTACAGGACAGCGCCGTATCAACATTTTACTACTAATTCCAGGTCCGCAGCTTCATACTGTATTCCTATCTCAGTTTATAAGTGAATCTTTCTCACTTTCTATGCATTCCTAGCTTAATTCTTCTATGCACATTCTTTACAAAAGAGGGTAGCCTTGCTGTCATAACCCTTGAAACTCATATAGAATCCAATCTTGCATTGCGTGGGATTGGATCTTGTGGGTTTCAACCCCTCTTTTGAATGTAAAGTCTCTCCCCTAAGTGAAAACCATCAACCCTAGAGTGAATCTCCCTTCTCTCTCCTTGGACTTGGAAGAGGGGAGAGCAACTAGGGTTCGATCGCGATTTTCCGCTTTACATTTTGGTGAACCCAACGTGAACATCCTTTCTAATTATTCATAATTAGATCTGAAAATTGGATTCCTTGATTACATTTCCATGTTTGATCTTTTGCAAAATTTTAGAGGTTGATTGCATGAAAACCCTAAATTTTCTTTTTAGTAATTAAGCTTGTGAAATGTCTAAATGTTAATGCTTGTTTCAGATCTACCCTTCTATTACAAATTATCAATTCATATTTGTGCTTTAATTTTGAAAATTAAATGGTTAAGTGTTAAAACCCTAATTTTTAAAACCCTCTTGATTCAACCTTTGTCCGACAATTTCATTGATCAAAACATCTCCAAATCAGCTGTAACTTTGGATTCCACAATAAAATCACAATATCTTTCATCCCTGAAAATTTGGAAAAAAGTTACGAGGACCGTGTGCACTCCGAGCGCCATCGTCCCCGACATTTTTTCTGAAATTTCGGGAGCTAGATCTTACTGTATTTTCTTGCTAAAATCCAGAATTTTGGCTGATTTTATCAATTATAACACTTTCAAAATTAAAGTCAAAGTTGGTCTAGGGATTGCTTGGATTAACGCTTCTAATCATTCAAAAATCATTGAAATTGAAATTTTGTGTCAAAATTGTGTTCTTACTGTTCTAAATCTGAAAAGTGTGTTTGCATTCATTAAAAATTTCAGTGCTTTATTCAAATTCTTACAATTTGTGACTTTTGAAATTAAGTGCTTAATTACAACAACTTTAATTTCCGCTTTCAAAATTGAATTTTGCGTGAAATTGAGTCAATTTTTAAATTTCAAAATTTGCATTGCTCTTGACATTCCCTCTAAAATCATAAAATTCAAAATTTCAGTTTCCCTCTCTTTTTCAAAATTCAAATTTTTGCATTTTTCGACAATCTTGGTAGGGTTCAATTTTGAGATTGCAACTTTAAATAGGCCTATCTACAGATTGTAAAATCACTCAATTTTTTCAGATTAGCTCTAAAATCATCATAACTTTCATCCCTGCAAATTTCGAAAAAAGTTGTCGGGACTGTTTTCACTCCGAAACGCCACGGTCCCTGACATTTTTTCTGAAATTTCGGGAGATTGTCCTGATTGTATTTAACAGCTTAAATCTAGAAGATTGGCTGATTTTACTAAAAATTGTTACCTCTAAAATCAAAATTTTCTCTCCCTCTCTAGTGCATGAGTTTTACAACAATAAGCCCTACTTACACTATTCCTGTTAGACGAAGCTGTAGAATTAAGTCTTTCCGAGGTTTAACTACTGAGGAGATGGAACCTAATTTGAATAGCCTTTATAACGAGGACATGGGTAATTCCTCTAATCCTCCTAATGATGAAGAAGCTCTCCATGAGGTTTCTGAAGAACAACTTTCGAAATTGGATAACCAATTTGACGATTTTCGACAATGGATGTCTCAAGAATACCCCGATAGTCAAGCTCTTCCTTTAATTGAGGGTCTAAAACGTATGCTTCAAAGTGATAAGAATGGAATTGATATTTTGCATGGTATTGCACACATTGTGGATTCGAATGTGATGCCTATGAAGAGTTGTGCTGAAAATTTGGGTTATACACAACCTCCTACTCAAGTCAATCATTCTATTCCTTTGACGACTTTTATTGCTAGCATACCTACCTTTACATCAAACATAATGGCTACTTCTACACGAGACATTCCTCCTATGATCACCAATCATGGGGGCAATCCTTCCTCTTCAATTAACCCTCTTCCTTCATTTAATCTAACTTCTTCATTCATTCCTTCAATGAGTGTCCCTATTATATCTCCACAAATGAACATGACGCAAGGGGGCAATTCATTCAATCATTCCATTCCTCCTTGTAGTGTTCCTCCTATCCAATCATCTCCTATGACTAACTATCATAGTGTCCCGCCAACTTACTCTCTACCTTCTTTCAATAACATAACACCTCCATCTCAATCTAACACATCTAATATGAATTCTTCGACTGAAGCGACCATTAACAATCTTGCACAAACTGTCTCTTCTTTACAGCAACAAATTGCTTCTATGAATCAATCTAAGTTTAGTGTGCCCACATTTGATGTTGCGAGCCCACTTTCTCTTGACATTGTTCGAGCTATCCCTCCTAAACATGTTGAAATCCCGCATTTGGAGCTTTATAATGGTAAAGGTGATCCTCTAACGCATGTTAAGACTTTTCAAACAATATGTACTGATTTTGCTTATGACCAAAGGTTGCTTGCAAAATTGTTTACTAGAACATTAAGAGACAAAGCCCTACAATGGTATTGCTCATTTCCTTCCTATTCTATTACTTCTTTCGAACAACTTGCAAATGCTTTCATTCAACAATTTCAAAACAATATAAGTCCTAAAGTTACTTTGATTGATTTAATGCATTGTAAACAAGGTGTTAAAGAAAAAGTGACTGATTTCATTGGTAGATATAAGCATTTGTATGCTCAAATTTCTTTTCCAGTGCCTGACAATGATATTCAAAGAATCTTTATTTCTAATTTACAAAAAGATATTCGAGACAAACTTCTGTTTTCTGAGTTTACTTCTTTCCAACAGTTGTGTGCAACTCTTCACAATTATCAACTGACTGTGAGTCAAATGGAACAATCACATCCTATGGCTCCGAGTGATAAGGGTGATAGCAGTCAACAACCATTTGGGAAGTTTAAACCAAACAGAGATTCCATCAAATTCAATGAAAACATCATCAACAACAATGTGAATGCAACATCAGGTGTGCCTCCTATTTCTAAATTTTTCAAGAAAGAAAGAAAGTATACTCCTTTGAATGAATCATTGCATAGTATTATGAATAAGTTATTGGAACAAAATGTGCTTACTCTTCCTCCTATAAGGCAAATTGATCCTGCAAAGATTACTTCACCTTATTTTGATAACAAAGCTTTTTGTCAATTTCATCGTCAGCCTGGGCATGATACTGAAAAATGTTTTTCTTTAAAGGGTAAAATTCAAGATTTGATTGATAATAATACTATTTCTGTTTCTGGAGTGAATGATAAAGGCAATACATCTGTAGCTCCTCCTAATCAAAATCTTCAGATTTTCACTAATCCATTACCTTCTCATACCTCTAATGCGATTGAGACTAATGATTCCTCTTTTTCATCTGATGGTCTTGTGTCTATGACTCCAAATGTGATTAACTTTGTAGAGCAGCAAGAAAACCCTAAAGAACCTTCCATCACATTTGATTCCAGTGAAACCATTAGGGCACTTGATGGTCCTTTATACATAGTTGCAAAAGTCAAGAATACACCTTGCCGTGGAGTACTTATTGATCCTTCGTGCATGGTTAATGTTATTACTAAAGAATTTCTTTTTACTTTGCAATTGAATCAAGTGATATATGACAAAACAGATGTGATTGTGAAACTATTTGATGCATTTTCTTCTCCTGCAATTGGTTCTATTACATTGCCTATTGAGGTCCATAACAAATCCCTTGATGTGAACTTTGCTAGTATTCCATCTTCCGAACAATTTCGTGTGAAGCTTGGCTATCCTTGGCTATCTTCGATGAAAGCTATTGCTTCTCCTATTCATAAGTGTTTGAAATTTCCCCATAATGGTGAAGTTGTTACTGTCAATCATAGTCTCTTTAAACCAGTTGAAAGAACTTCTAGCATTCCTATTGATTACTTTTGGCCTAAACAATTCCAATCTCTTCCTCTGCGAAGTGATCATCTTTTTAAATCTTATCAAAAATGGAAAACAGATATGATCCTATCTCTAAGTGAACCTAGAACACCCAAGCTTGACATTCCTATCGTTCTTGAGAAGGAAGTTCTTCCTTTGAAAGATAAAACTAATGTCTTTCCTCAAGAAGATTCCCAACCCATCCCTATGGATGTGACTATGTCTATATCTAGTAAACTTCCTAAAAGTAGACCTATCCCTCCTCGTCATGATGGACTTGGTCTCCTTCCTAAACCAAAAATTCCTCCTTTATATGGAGCAGTCCCTCCTCCTTCTTTTTATAGAGAGAAGAGACCTTCTTCTTCTCCTATTATTCAACCTAAGAGACCACAACCTAAACACCCAAGTGATAAGGATGAGAACATTCCTCCTCCTCAATCTTCTTCACTTCCTACTAAGACTAGACGAAATCGTTCTGCATGTGAATGCCGACAAAAGCATCATCTTAGAGCTCAAGCAGCTGCTTCTCAAACTTTGCAATCTCCAAAAACACCTTCAACAAGCATTATTCCATTTTCTCCAAAATCTCCAAAACATAAGATGCATGATGGTCTTGATCCTGTGCGAATTAAAGACCCTATTTTTATAAATCTTGATGATGCTATAGATGAAAATGTTATTCATGATGAAAATGTTGCTTCTCTTGCTTTTGATAGTGAATATGAACTTGTTGATATTGATAACCATTTATCTAATGAATTTTCTAAAGCACTTATCCTAGCTCCTAGACAAGAACAATGTGGCTTGGAACATGAACATAGCCTTTGTTTGGATCTTGTGATAGCTCCATCTGCTGTGTTGAATGTTCCTCCTCTAGCGTGTTCCCTGCCTTCCCAAAGCATTGATCAGCAAGATCGGGGGGTAGATGACGTGCTAGACTAGTTACATTAGCATAGTAGATTCTCTCCTCCTCTCTTGTGTTACTTCTTCTATATGTTATTCTCATTCTTCTATTTGCTGTCCTTAGTGTTGTCTACTTGAGGAGGATGCAAAGCATTGAGATCTCTTTTGGTCTCTCTCATGTTGACTCAAAAGACACATGTGTTCCCTTCTTCTAGGTGACCTTCCTTGATTGGGGAATGAAGAACAATTATGCATACATACATATGATATATATACATGAATTATCATACAGCATACTGACCCCAAGGAAAGCAAACTCACCTTGTGCGTTGTGTTTTGTGTCTATTATCCTTGGGTTTATCTCACACTTGGGGGCTAAATCCTTGCGATAACGTGCTCCTTTCCTTTCTCATTTCTTATGTGTATCACTACGTTAAAGCAATCACCCTCGGTGAGGCGTGTGCGATTGCTTTAACGTAGGGGGGCATACATCCCGTTCATATCTTTTCAAGATACTTGAAAATTTCTTGACAAATTTATCTTTGCCTTGAAAATTTTTGATATCTTTCTTGCATGACTCATAGTGAGGGAACCTTACTACTGATAGTCATGGTTCTCCCTTGTGATCTTCCCTTTTACTTTGTCAATCGAATTCGTAAGATCCTTAGTCCACTGGGGGCTTGGTGTATCTTGCCTCCTTGACGTGGTGAAAGTCTTTCAATGTTGTTTCCTTGTACTTTATCGGAAGTATGAGCATACGCCTATACTCCCGCTAAAGTGGGGGCTAAATGTAGCATCCTAAAATTGTGACACTTGCAATTTCGACCGCATTTGGGTCTTCACGATGGCGACACAACACGCAACCTGAATGGAGACCCCGAAACCTGATTATGACACTGAAAACTACATTTTCTTGCACCCTGGCCTGAACCTCCTTTGCACCCTGCTATCCCGGGAGGTGGGACCAGAGCACCCAGCGCCCTGGTCCTTCAGGACCAAGGCGCCCAGCACCCTGGTCCCCCAGGACCATGGCGCCCAGCGCCCTGGTCCCTAGGTCCTATTTTGGGCCCGATCTCTTTTGGACTTCGGGTCTTTATGTTTGCAAATTGGAAAATTATCTTTCCTGGTTGGCCTAAGGTCGGGAAAATCAGTCTATCAGCCCTAATTGACAAGTATATAAACTACATTTTCCTCTTTCATTCAATATGATGGAAAAGGCGTGGAAACTATACTCAAGCATTCAAGCATTCAGGCATTCCTTCAAGCAATTGATCATTTCAAGTCTCCATTCAAGGCTAAGTGTTGCATTCAAGACAAGGATTCAACCACTGAAGAGGAGATCACTTACAACATACTACTACAACATACAACATACAACATACAACATCTATACCTTCACACATAAGGATACAAACATCCTTACAACAAGGTATTAGTACTTGTTTTACATTACAGACATTTACATTTACAGCATTGCTCATTTCTTGGTTAATTCCAAAACCGGGGTTTGACCTAAAGGCAAACCCCTAATCCCTAACCCCCCAATTGTCTTCACTTTTTTGTGTGTAGGTTGCAGGTACGCGGCTGAAATTCAAGATCTAGAATCCCTGTGCAGAGACGAACAGATCCCCCTTCGTTTCGCGGATTTTTCGGAGGACCGTGGCCCTCGGGCGCCATCATCCCAGCAACTTTCACTCAAATTTACAGGACAGGGCCGTATCGACATTTTACTGCTAGTTCCAGGTCCGCAGCTTCATACTGTATTCCTATCTCAGTTTATAAGTGAATCTTTCTCACTTTCTATGCATTCCTAGCTTAATTCTTCTATGCACATTCTTTACAAAAGAGGGTAGCCTTGCTGTCATAACCCTTGAAACTCATATAGAATTCAATCTTGCATTGCGTGGGATTGGATCTTGTGGGTTTCAACCCCTCTTTTGAATGTAAAGTCTCTCCCCTAAGTGAAAACCATCAACCATAGAGTGAATCTCCCTTCTCTCTCCTTGGACTTGGAAGAGGGGAGAGCAACTAGGGTTCGATCGCGATTTTCCGCTTTACAACAATTAAGAGAAACCATATGCAAGTGGAAATAAATACAACTCAACAACATCTTTGCCTACGCTATCTCAACGCCATTACTTAAATATCATCAAGAACATAACATCATATCCACTACCATAGATCCAACAACCTAACACTTCCAAAATTTACTCTTTTCAATAACATAAGGTACATCAATCAATTAACTATCAAGGTTACATTCATTAATAACACAAATTCCATAGAATCCCCCTTTAGGTTCATTTTAAGAGCACCAATCCAAATGTTCCTATTACCTATCCTCTTTATCCAGTATCATAACATCATTAATCTAATTACAACTACCACATATCTATTCCAATTTCTATTTAAGATAAAGCATACACACAATTCTCATTAAAGACTAACTAATGACAACTTTCTAAACCATAAATCCAATTCCGCTTTTCGATTAATGAATAATATCCAAGATACAATAAGGATTACAACATTATGTCCTATTACAAGAATTATAATCATAATTCATTGCATCATCTATTTTACATATGAATACAAGACCTTAATACATCAAGATACATAGTTATCTCTAAAAATACACCCATCTGAAAATATCCACTAATACAAATGCCATTATCATATTACATCAATCTACTACATGATTCCATCCAAAAGGTGTAGAGATGAGAATCCACATCCTCACACAAGAGCATCCAACCAAGTACATCCCAATAGAAGAAGGCACCAAACCACTCGACCATGTGGAACCAAAGGAACCACCTCCCATGCTAGGAGATGACACAAGGTCCCATAGACACTCTAAACTTAGGCTGACACCTAACAACCAATAAGATGCAATAACAACAAAACCACAACTAAAAAACAACCACATATATAATAAGTCAAATTACATCACGTGGCCAAATAGAAAGAATAAACTCCCAGAGGTACATCAACAATCCTTGGCATAAGGAACAAGGACACATGTAGGGAAGAGTGTCATCACATGCTATCCTCACAAAGAAGAGTAAAAATATATATAAACATTGGGATCTCCACCTAGAACTACAAGATCTCCACCTTTTTCCCCAATAGACATGTGAAACTGTCTCAACCTATGAGAGAATCAAGGGAGTTTGGTATACCATCTTCATGGTCTTCCCAAGCTTAGCTCAAGTCTCCACTCAAGGGCTATGAGGTGGGTAGCCAAAAAACATTTAATTATCTTGTTTAGGTGAGTCCTAATTACCCAAACTAGCTAATTAATTATTATGGCTATCACTTATTTAAATCAAGGAAAAATTCCAATGTGTTCTTGGTGGTCTAGACTTCAAGAATCCTTATAAGGAACCTCTTGACATCCTATTCTCTCATGACCCCAACCATCACATGGAAGCCACCCATTCCCCCTAATCATATTTTGGGACCTTATGGTAACACAACAATAACATCAAGATAACAAGGAGGCTCAACCATACCATCATGAAATATTCACATATACATAAGCAATAAGAACAAGATCTAATGCCAACATGAATGAATCAAGAGCCTGAATAATGAACCAATAAACAAGGGTAAGACAATATCCTCTTTCTTAACAAGAACAATATAATCCTCTACAATGAGGCACACATAATCTCGCTTGAGCTATCATAAATCAACCCTCTAGAGAAAGGAATGAACCATCTTGTTCGAGTTAACACAATACATCCTCAACAACAAGGCACAATACATATTCCTATAGCCAGAAAACTATCATATATCCAAATATGAACAATATCCAATTTATAAAATCAAAAGATACTAAAAATAGTCTTTGGTACAAATAAAAAATTTAGAAAAATCATCTCGGACTGAGAAATATAACACAAAACAATAAATATGACAGTTTAGCGCATTTGTCTAATTTTGTTGTGCATATGATTAATTATGTTGTGAATATGATAAATTGTGCTGCCCATATAATTAATTCTGTTGCACATATGATTAATTCTATTATGCATTTGATCAATCCTATTGCACATTTGATTAATTTTGTTGCACATTTAAAATAGAGAAGAACTAGACTATAGACGGAAATTAAAATTCTTGACAACACCCAGAAATACATAAGTACTCAAATTTGACTCCAAGCCAACTAAAATGAGCCCAATACAAATATAACCAAGGAGCTATACCATAAATAAATAAACTCAAGACATAGAAAAAGATACTGAATTGTTCAGAAGATCTACTCTAACACGGGGAATAAACTCCCAGCAACTAAAAAGGGTATGAAACTTCCAACACTAGAAGAGGTACAAATATTAAAACAAAGTAATTTAACATAAACAAAACAATAAGGTAGGAGAAAAATCCAAGTCCTCTCAAAGCATATACCATACAAAGAATAGGGATCTCATGTCAATCAAAGGGAATAATTATGAAAGCCATTGATGACAAAGCTCAATAATAGTTTGCATAGAAATATATTATAGCCCCATACATTACATTATATCATAATAAATAATATTTTCACAACTATCCTCAAAGCCCTCCTATAGACAATCTATTCTCACACACAAGTAAGACAATCTTTCCGGAAATAAAATGGTAAAGGATAAAATCCAACCAATCTAGAAAATTAGAAGTTATGGAAATAAAATTTGATCTACCGCAATTCCAAACCAA
This sequence comes from Cryptomeria japonica, assembly GCF_030272615.1. Lineage (NCBI taxonomy): Eukaryota > Viridiplantae > Streptophyta > Pinopsida > Cupressales > Cupressaceae > Cryptomeria > Cryptomeria japonica. The sequence continues at coordinate 669,134,011 of NC_081415.1, read as the reverse complement.
AGCCCAACCAAGCCAAATCCAAGCCTCAAGCAATGAAATCTTGAAGAACATAGAAAAATCTCAAGGAAAACCAAGTTGGGCAAAATCTCAGGTAACATATTTATAACAATGCATTGAAAAAATATACAATCAAACTGACCAATCAAAATGATTGAAAATACTACATTTCATATAGCCCTTGCACAAAATCAAGGTAATAAATATAAAAAATTATTATTTACTTACCGAATTCTCATAGCCAATAAAATAATAGGGTAGGTAGAAGATGAAATATTTAAATAACCCAAATTGTAAAAGGAAATATAATAATATAACAATATATAATAACCAATAATAAATAAACTATAGGCACAATAAAATATAAAAAAACCAATTAATATAAAGGCACAAACCAAATAAGTAAAACAATAAATCCAAGGGCTCAAATTAAAAAATAATTAAATAATAAATAATAAATAATAAATAACAAAAATTAAACCAAAAACAATTAAGATGATGGTGAGCGGGAGCGGGTCATCAGGTGGGAGCAGGTCGTCTACTAGGGTTTCCTCTCATGATAGTGCTATAGAGGAGGCCGATTGGGAGGATAGTGACGAATCAGATGAGGAGGTGGGCGTGGTTGTGGAGGATGTTGGTCTACCATGGATGTCGAATGGTTCTGTTGCCTCTCTTGGTCTCTATTATGCTAGCCATCGGACTTTGTTCCTTCTTTCAAAGCCTGTTGGTGGTAGTTGGGATGGAGATCTTGGTGTGTCCTACGCTTGAAGGTGTGCCCCTTTGGGTTTGGGTACCCACCTTGGTTGGCTAGGTTGCCTTGCTCCTCTCCTCGACACTGTTGTCCTCCTTCGTAGAGGACACCTATGCTGTCTCTAGGCTTGGTGTGGTCTAATCTGTTCCTTCTTTTAGAAGGTCCTCCGTTGGATTTGGGACCTAGTTGGATCTTTCTCATCTAGGGTTTTCCTAGGGTTTTTGTTCTCTCCCTTCCCCTTGGGTTGTGTTTTTCTCTTGGGATGGGATTTGTTGTTTTATGGTGCTTTGTTCCTTCTTTTAGCGATATTGTCTTTTCAAGAACCTTGGTTTAAAGCCATGAGGGTGGGGATGCACTATTTTCTTCCAAGGCTTTTTCCCCTTTTTCTTTTGATTGATTTGGCTGACCCTTTAGGGTTTCTTTTAGTTATTTTGGATTTTGTTCTTTCCTGGAGCTTGGTGGAAGATCTAATGATGGGTTGTTTTCTTGGGTCCAGAGAGTTTTTTAGTGGCGAATCTTCACCAATTGGTGAATTCCTCATGAATAATCTTGGGCACCATTGTGGTCAAATCACTCAGAATTTCGGGGTTAACGACACACTGTAGAAACTGGCTTCGCCAATGACAACACACCATCGATGTGCATGCCTGTAATATTCACTTGGAATCACTCGGACGTGGGTATTAGATCACCTCCACTATTCGCCAGCAATAGTAAAACGACAATGTACCGAGGACCTAATTTGCCAATGGTAAATTACATGTTCATTGCATGCGTCGGCCAAATTCGCCAATATCAAATAAAACATTATAAGCATTCGAGGACCCATTTCGCCCTGCTTAAATTAAATGTTCATTGCATGCCCATACAATTCACCAAAAATGCAATTAAATTAAATGTTTATTGGCAATTGTGATGCCCAGGCCCCACGCAATTCGCCAGAAATGCAATCATGGATTGCTATAAATACACTATTTCTTACACTCTTTCTTACAATTTGTTCATGTCTGATTAGTAAATTGTAGGGTGAAGGGCCAGAGTTACAAACCTACAACACAAATCCAGGCATTCATTCCTGATTCCTGATTCAGAGAATTGAGAAGGCATAAAGGTGAGTAATCATTTCTTCATACTTGATAGTATTAGTTTTAACTTTTAATTTGTAGTGAGAGGTCAAGACTCCAGATGTCACAGTTAGACATGGGTGAGACTCCTCAGGGTGGTGAAGGGATTGGGATGTCAAACAAGGGTAAGACTCCTCAGGGCAGTGAAACTGAAGGGATTGTGAGGCCACCAAAATGCCTAAAACTTAAACTTAAAGATAGTACCATAAAGTCTTTTTTTGGAATTGGCAAAGTTTTTGGTCCATCAACCTCTACAGTTGCAGAACCCATTCACAGTAGCTCACCACCACCAATACCACTAGGTGGGATTTTCATTGAGTTAAATGCATCAAATGAGGATGACAATATCGACACGAAAGAAGATGTTCTAAGGGATACACACAATGAGATACCATTGGTGAATGCAAATGCTAATACTGAAGATGATGTTGGTAGGAAGAAAAGAAAAAGGAAAGTAAAACTGGGGCGAGAGTGGGAGATGACAAGGAGTTTTAAGATTGATTGGGTAGCAAAGTATCCATTCATTGAACTGGTCCCAAACAATGATGAACAACCAACAGAATGTGGGTGTAAGATTTGTAGCTGGAAAACTAAAAGAGAGAAGAAGATGCAACTAAAGCTTGACACCATAGAAAAGCATATTGGTAAGGTTTATGAAAAATAGATCATAGACGGAAAGGAAACATGAGTAGTAAGATGGAAATCAAAGGAAGAATGTCTTCATGTTAAGAAAAATGACACTGATTCATAATAGTGGATTTGGAAATACAATCAAGGCTGGGCTTGAACATGTAGGGAAAGATGCAAACCTAGCAAAGACTATTCAGATGAGTGTTGTTTTTCATATTATGTCAAGAGGGCGTCCTATGAAAGATTTCCCAGAATTTAGTAATTTATTATCTTTTTTGAATGTTCCTCACTATCCTATGTCACATTGGTCAATAAATGCTGGATGGGAAATGGCAAACTATCTCGCTGAGGTGGAAAAGGAAAATTTGCAAAAGAGTGTAAAAGAGTCAAATTTCATTTCATTATCCATAGATGAAGTTACTGCGATAGATAACATTGCTTGGGTTTGTATGCATGTGTATACCATAAAAGAACATGTCTGCCGAGCTCATCTACTCTGTGTTTGTAAAATGAGGGGCAATTCAATAGCAGAAAATTTATATTTGGAAGTTAATAAAGCTTTGAATATAAATTGTTGGTATGGATGACTTGACAATTGCCAAGAAGTTGGTGTGTGTTGGAGCTTGTGGAACTGCAGTAATGCAAGGTCAAAGGATCGGTCTTTGCGCAAGATTACAAACTAGTATTGCACCATACATGTTTGAAATTCAATGCATGGCCCATCAAATTAATTTAGCATATAGAATTGTAAGCAATTTCCCTACAGTGTCAAAAGTTGAAGATCCGGTCCACGAGCTCCACTCATACTTCTGCCGAAGTCCTAAACATTTTGAAGAATTTCAGATTTTTGTTGAGGGAGTAACAGGAGGAAACAAGCTTCTCAAGGATGTTGAGACCAAATGGATCTCCTTGCATGGACCAGTGGAATGAGTTCTAATAGAATATCAATCCTTGATCGGACTAATGTATGAGCAATGCCTCATAGTAGACAAAGCTCCTGATCTTTTACATAAGTTAAGTGATATAGAGACTATGTTAACTTTAGCTAGTCTTCTCCCCATGTTGGATTCAATGAACAAACTTGTTAAGAAATCCCAAGATAGAACTATGTATATCAATGAGTATAGCACTCTACGTAAAATGACATGCTTGAGCCTGGATGGTCTATATTCAGATCTAATAGGGCGAAGCCCAAATTTTTTTAGGTGGCAGATAATTACAGATTTGAATGATGCTAAAATTTTTTTTACATTTCAATACAAAAAATGAGTTATGTGTCTTTGTAAAAGGATTTCAGATACCAATGCACCAATCTAAGATGGGCAAGTGAGGCAGAGCACTGCCAATTAAAAAGGAAGATTTTGACAGGATTGTTAAATCTGTTAGTGATAATTTGAAGTCTATTACATATGAACTTTCAACTGAGATTTGAGAAAGATTCCCTTGAGAAGAAATACTTGAACCCATGGGTTGTGTGTATCCTCAATTTTGGCATTCAATTGGAGATAATCCAAATGACGCAAAGATGTATCACAAAAAACTAGAGGAATTGATATTGACATTTTCAAAAGATGCATATTGCAATGGACAACCAATAGAAGGAATTTTAAATTTAGATCATCTTAGAAAACAATGTAAATAGTTTGCATTGGTTATGAAATAGCAGTTGGTTAACTTGGAGAATCCATTTGAACCTGGATCAGTCATAAGGCTTTGGAAAAGGATAGATCAAAGTGATGCATTGCATATTGCAATACCAAAATATTTGAAACTTGTTGATTTATGTCAAACAATGATATTGGGGTCGATGGAAGATGAGAAAGTTTTCAATGCATTAGGCCTTTTGAAATCAAAGATCAAAAACAAATTAGATAAGAATTTGGAAACTTGCTTGAGGTTGTTTGTAACCCAGTATAATGTTAGAGATTTTCCATATGATAGGGCACTGGCAATCTGGAATTCCATGCATGATAGATGAGGGGTGTGCAACACTTTAAAAGTTGGTGGTGCTACTACTAGTGCTAGTGCTAAGACAAATGAATATGATGGATCGCAAACTCAAAGTTAGCATGAAGACGAAGACATTTTTGAATACCCCACTCAGAATAAAGATGAACCTGTTAGTACTAGTCAGTTTCTGGATCTTGTGTCCATTTGGGATATAGAATCCTCAGACAGTCGGACTGAATCACTGAAGTGAATTATTAGTCAGTTTATAGGTATTTATAATTATATTACAATTCTTGAGTCATATTACAATTTCAATTTGCAAAATTGCAATACTATAGTTGTCATTGAAGATTTTTGATATTGTATTCCTTGAATTTGTCAATCAGAAGTAGAATGGATACTTATTTCATATTTTTAATTGTGAATTTGAATTATTAGTAAATTGGTATTTGGTTCCACATTATGTAACATGTTGAACATGAAATGCAACAAATTTGTGTCACAAGATGCATAAAATTATTCATATTGCATAACTATTATTGCTAGAACCTTTCTACTATTCTACAATAAATGCTTAAAATGATGTTCATGGTGATTAGGGTTTTGTGTTTGTTTTTTGTCTTAGTTGGATAGTAAACCGAAGTTGTCGTGCATTGAAAATATAAGTTGTCCTCTATTTATTTGTCCATGTGAACATCAAGTGTGGTCAAATAGGTCGTCAAACATGTTTAATGGTTATCGCTAGCTCGCAGGTCCTTTATCATCAAGTCAGTTTAAGTCGTGAGCTTGCGAGTACCGGGATATTTTAGTTGTCACTAGCTCACAAGATGTTTTGCACTTGACCATTTTATGTTGCGAGGTTGCGACTAGGTGTGATTTTATGTTGTCGCATGGTCGCAAGGTATTCATGGTTAAGTCATTTTTATTTGTGATCATGCAATGTAGTTGGTATCGCAGCTTAGTTGGTTTCGTCACTTGCTCGCAAGTTTTGAAGTTGTTTAGCATTTTAAGTTGCCATCTGGCAACAGGTAAGTTTTGGTCTGATTTTTTGGTCATCGCATGCTCATGGGTTTGTAAGTCTTAAGTCAAAAACTGTTGTGAGCATGCAAAGGCGGTTAAGTGTCTTGTTGTCACGGGATCACAAGGGTTTAAGTCAAGTTTCTAGTTGCGAGCTTGCAATGAAATAAGTTGATTTTTTAGATCAACTGTTGTCGCTCACTCGTGAGATTCTTTGAGGATTCATAAAAGGGGTTGTGAGCTTGCGATTAAGAGGATTTGGTAGCATTGTCTCTAACTCACTAACACGTGGACTTGTTTGCCAGGTTCTGTAAAAGTTTTGAATGTCAATCGCTAATCAAATAGAAGGGCATGAATTCAAATTTCGCTTGAGTACTTCAGTTTGAAGTTTGAATTAATGTCGTAATGCCACAGTAGCTACTAGCTAGTTCATGCAAGTGTGGCAATTAATGAGACTTGAGACTTGAGAGAAGTGACAGTGCCCAAAATTCAAATAGTAAATACCATAAATTGCATGATCAAGCTAAGGTTTTGTATAATTGCATTAATGCATTCTATCTTCGAGGTAATCTAGTGAATTGAGCTATGCAACAACATTGGAGAATTTAGAGTGTTGGGTGTGAGAAAATTTCAGAAAATTGGTTAAGTTTTTCTCCTGCAGATAAAATGAGCCAGGCGACGAGTGGCACTGGAGGTTCCAAGCCCAAGCCTAAGCCCAAGGCCATGAAAAGTGGAGCAGGTGGACCTGGAGGTTCCAAGGCCAATGCCACTGAGGAAACGATGGTTAAGAAATACAAAGATGAATTTGTAGATTTGATGCCAGGGACTTTCGTTGCTTTGAATAGAAATCATTTGGCATGGAGATATTTGTGGAGCCAACGCAGAAACCCTACCACACTTAATATGATTGGTTCTGCTCTATTTCATTATTTCTGGAAAAATAGGGTCAAGGGTGTCTCGATGTCAAACCCTTGGGATTTAAATATGTCAAAGTTAATTGTGCTAGATGTGTATGTTGATGTGGATTTGATCAAAGAGTTGGGCAAATTCTATTGCCCAGTATCTAGGGTAATCAGAAGAAAGAACTAGTCTGCCCTAGTTTCAATTAACAGAGCTAGCTTTGTTGAAGCTTTCCAGATTACTGGTGCTGCATGTACAGATATAGATTTGGAGTGGATTGTAGAGGATTATGACAAATACAAAGGTGTTATCAAGAAGCATGCAGTGCCCAAATACATGCCTAGGGTGAATAAGAAGCCAGTTATAATTCCAGAGACTATCGAACCACCATGTGACATCACACCTTTCCACCATTATATGCATTGTACAATCTATGGATTATGCTAAGTGTTGGGTTTTGATGGAGATTCAACAGTGTCAGCTAAATTACTAATGATGGCTATGGACATTCAACACCCAGATGTTAACAAATATTATGATTATATGGGCTATGTGGTTGAACACATTCATAATGCTCTAGTTGAAATTCAGAGTGGTGCACCTAGCCCTACATTCAAGAATTATTCATTGCTGATGCATTTAATCTTGTTCTATAATGTTGAGTTCGTGGATAAAGAATTGGAGCTTTTCAAAGAAGAATTCAATGTATTAATGCCAATACAAAGATGGACCTAGGTTTGGGACATTAGTTCTCCCCATTCTTGTTTCCTTTTCTTTGAAAATTGGATTGTTTCGCCAAGTATGGAAATGCTAGGAATAAATAGGGAATGATTGTCAATTAATGTTAGGAGAGTTTTGAGACCTTACCAGTATGTTCCAAACTGGCCTATTTCACATAACTGGGGGGACTTTTATTTTTTTGATAACTTTACTATGATGAGAGTCTATGGGTGTCCTCAGCTTCCCCATATTTTACCAAAATTTGTTCCAATTAGGATTGCTTTTATGGAGTTTATCTGGCAATTGACCCTAGTTGAAAAAGAATACCTTGATAAACACAGGAAGGGTTCTTTTCTTCCTAGGCTTTGGGTTGCATCTTATTTTACCATTGGTAGGAGTTCCTTTGATGAAGTAAACAATTTCATTAAATAGTATAGGTTGGTTAATGGTGTGTCTAGATTCTATGATCCAAAACAATTTATTAAAGTTGCAATGCCAAAAATGACACCTTTGGCCACAATAAAGGACCATGAACCATTGGATGATGAAGATGTGGTTAGAAATTTGCTGAGAAAAGATGAAGTACAAGAAAGGAGAAGAAAATGGAAAAATTTGATGAGAGTTGAAGCAGAATTGTTGGCTGCTGACCCTAGTTTCTCAAGTTTTTGCCCTGATATCCTGTACCTGGAGAGGATTAACAAAATGTTGAGTTTATATGAAACTTTGATGGAACAAATGCCTCAAATTCTAGAAGTGATTTCTCAGCAGCAAGACCCCCAAGATGGACATTCTTGACATGGAAAGAGGCCACTTAGTGTGTCTGCTGATGATGTAGAGAGTGCGGATGAAGTTCAATCTACTCGAGTGCCAGCTACAAAGAAACAAAAAACCACTAAGGTCAGTACAATTGTGAGGAGAGACCCGGCTAGAGCAATTGTTATAGAACAAGGATGCTACTTTCATCAAATAAGGACACATCTTAGAGAAGCAGGGTAGAATGAAGAATAGGGAGAAACAAATGAAGCCCTTGCTCAAGGCTTTGATGAGCATGTGATGTTGTCAAATGAGTTAATGAAAGATGATGACTTTATTAAGTCAAATGAATTTAAATTTTTTTTGACAAGGTTGAAACAAAATCTGATCATAGAGGAAGCAAATGAAGAAAAGAAAGAGGAGATCATCAAGGCACTGCAGGAATATGATCTTGACAGGGAGGAAATATCTGTGGAACAGGCAAGACAATTGATAAAGAGTACTCATATGATTATGATGCTTGACTGGGATATCTAGTCTATTTTTATTATTGATTAGATTAGGAAGCAAGAGGACTCAATGTTAACAACTAAATTTGAAATTGGAGATGTAATAAGAGGATCAGGATTTAATCCTAAGTCAAAGACACTTGCTGCTTGGTCTTTGGCCCCTTCCACTCAAAAGCCCCACCTTCTAAATATCCAAGTAGAAAAGAAAGATGATAGAATGATTTGGAACTTGCAGAACACAACTGACAAAAAGATTGCCTCATTTTTTACTCAAGTTTCTTTCATGAATCTATCAAAAACAAAGGATTTGTCAAGAAGATATACATAAACATATACCCAATTGATTGCATTGTCTAAAAAATATGAAGAGACACTGATGAAGAAGGGAATTTTGGAGGAAGAGTTAGTGGAGTTGAAAGAAAAAATTGCAAATGAGCCCCCTCCAATACAGATTATAGAACAAGTACAAGAAATACCAGCTGATGTGATAGCAAAAATGGAGAAAATACATAGGGAAAATTGAAAATCTTGAAGAGGAACAAAATGTCAAGGCTATCTCTGTTGTGTTAGGAATTTTGAAACACAGGATTGGTGTATTGAAAGACAAATTGATGGTTATGCATGATATGCACATTTCTTTGAAAGAGGCAAGCAAAACATCCTCTAAGGCTGTCGCTTTGCTTGGACCTTTGTTCAATGTTTGGTCATGAAGAAGCAGATTAATGGATAAGCTAGATACTGCAATGATGTATAGTGACGAGTTCCCTCCCAAGATCAGTGACACTAAAGACATGGTGGAGGTAATGAATGCAACTTATGCATTTTTCATAGGGAAGGATGTGCTTATAAATGAAAAATTGTAGACATTTGGGGAAGGTTATAATAAATTGGTGCCTCCAGTTTATGGTAGTAATGAAGATTTGAAATCAGTTTCTAACTGGACCAGTGAATTTGAATTGATTCTAGAGCAAGAAGAAATAATCAAGCATGTAAATGAATAGGTTGATGTTGATTTCCTTGACGGTTTGGTTGATTCACTGTTCAAGGTTTAGGTTGACCATGCAAAGTTTATTGTTGAGTCCAGGGTAGTTACAGATGCCAGATAGAAAGATTCATTTCCAAAGTTGGAAGAGGTAAAGGCATTCAGTTGGCCAATAGACAAAGAGGTGGACAGGTGGCAAGCCATGCTAAAGCCAAAGAAGAAATCTCAGGTTGAGGTTGCTACCCAAGATTCCTCATAGTAATCCTAAGCTTGTTGAATCCTCAAGCTGAGGTTGCCACTTTTATTGATCAATGATGTTGAACTTGAAAACTCTTATATTAATATAGTTATAATGGCTCAGCTATTCAAGAATTTGATAAGTGCATAGTTGAATTGCATTGTGAATTTACTTTTTGATATCATTATGAATATAATATCAATATCATTTGCAGTTTGAGAAATGCGATCTTCACATAATTGTCTTTGTGTTGAATTTATGTTTTCACTATGAATTGAATGGTCAAGGGTTTTTCAGTTTACATATGAATTTGGGTTGTGTAACTGTATGTAATGGCATTATTCATCATTTCATTCCTATTTATTTGCAAATGAATCTTATTGAAGTTTATTATTAGGTTGTCTTGAATTATAAGTGACTCTATGCCCTAGGATAAGGCACTAGTCTGCTTTCTTGATGTTTTACTAATTATGTTGTATAATTGTATTCCTATCTAATAATCTATTGTGGTGTTTAATACTTTCATTCTTAATACTCTTATGATTTTATATGATATTGATGTTTATGTAATATATATGGAGGTGTTCTATGACTGTCTATAATCTGCCCACCAATTACAATGAGGTGAATCCATAATTATTTAACATGATTCCAGACTAACAGAAATTTTGCATTCTTGGGCATAATAGGATTACGAAGCATTAAATGAAAAATTACATATAGCATAACAATACAACAAATGAAAAAAATTAAATCTCATGATTTTGATCATTTGAAAGAGAGAATTATACACAAAATAAATTTATATATAGACAAAGCTTGACACTAAATGCTTTTCATTTGCTCTATAAATGATTATACAGTATACAACTTGCTCCCTTCACCTAGAGTCTAGAATCACTACTCGAACTAGAAAAGGAACCCCAATGACTATACAACTTACAAAACTACTTGAGCCATGCCATTATCACCTTGATGCCTTCATTTCAGATGGAATGTGAGATGTTACATTCTTTCCAAGTCCAACAGATCATTTCCAAATTAAGGAGGAAGCCTTCATGCCTAGGAACAGAGAAAATGGAAAGAGGGACTTGAGCCTTCATGCCCATGATCAGGGAAAGCGGAAACATGAGCTTTAGGGTAAATGTAATTTATTTTGGGGGGGGGGGGGTTGCAGCTTCCATGTCATTATAAAGATGACTGGCTACCACTCCCCAACCAAACAAATCCTTCTTTCATTCCTTTGCAGGCTCCTTCTTCAAACCCCTTACCATCCTATGGCAGAGTAGAAGTAGAGGATGTGCCATGCTTGGCCCTTCTTGACAAAAAAGGCTTTCACACCCCCTCTGGCAATCCTTCTCACTTTCACAACCCCTCTGACAATAAACAAACTCACACAGAAGAAAACAAAAAAATACCCATCCGGTATCACAAAGAACACAATAAGTACAACTCCATGCATGATTCTGCTCAAACATCATCTTCCTTTCTGAGGAAAAAAACCACTCTCAGAAAATGAAAAAGGTTAATTTTCTCTTCTACCAATTAATTCACCACTCCATTGTATTTATAACATTTTCACACTTCATTTGGTGATGCTCATTCTGCATTCACATGAAAAATTATCATTTTGGTGGTTTTCAACATGACTGTAGACTCTAGATTCCTAGAAGTCATCATCATGCCTATCAAATCCACTGCATCCTACTAAGGCTCATCTATTGTGAATGATTTTGTTCTGATTTTATTCCTCCTTGATTGGACAAATTCTGCTTCAAAATCCCTGACAACAAGCAACCTGAGCTCTTATTTGTCAAAGAAATCAGTGATCTCCCATCTCTAACTCAGAAGCTATCAAATCTTTTTATGCCTCTGAAACTGTCATCCTCGCTTGTCTAATCAACCTCGACTCAAGAGAAACCTTCAAACTAGTCCCTTAAGAACAATTCAACATCCAAGCCTTAAAAATTTTAGGTTACGAGATAGCAACCAGATAGTTTGTGGTTAAGTTTTATGGTTATCGCTAGCTCGCGAGGTAAAATGTCTGAAGACGTGATCAAGCCGCGAGTTGGTGACAAGTTGATTAGGGTTTACATCATGAGGTCTCTAGCTTTTTGGGTGTTAGCATTTTATGTTACCAAGCTGGAGATTGTTTATGAAATTGCTTTGGTCATGAGGTCTCGAGTTGGTCTGAGATAAACAGTTTTATGTTGGCGAGTACGCGACAAGGGTTAAATTTTTTAAGTTACCACTATCTCCAAGTCGCTGCGATGATGAGGACTTAACATTTGTGGTCGAGAATTGGTGAGTGCCAGTTCAGTTTCCCTCAGTCACTAGATCTCGAGGTTAAGAAGGCTTAGCATTTCCAGCTTGCGAGTTGGAGATAGAGAGAGTTGACAACTGTGTGCCACGTGTTTTAATTACTTAAAGTTAATATCTTAAAATCGCTAAAATTTTATTTTTATGGTTTGAAAATAGCTTCAAATCGCCAATATTTTATTTTGATGGTTTGAAAATAGCATGAAATCGCCAATATTTTATTTTTATGGTTTGAAAATAGGTTGAAATCACCAATGCAAATATTTTTCTAGTTTTAAAAACATTACCATTCGCCCATGCAATTATTTTTTGGGTTTTAAAAATGGTACAATTCGCCAGGATTTTTCACAAACTTTGAGCGATCATGGCTAATTCACCAATGGAGATTATTATTTTTCTTCGTAAACTACAAAAATTTGCCAGTGAAATTAAAATTTTCCTCGGAATTATACAACTTTCCCTAGGTTTTTACACCTTGTCCAAGGGGGGGTTTCTTAAAGTTTTCCCTACTTGGGTCCAGTTGTGTTTTTGCCTTTAAGATCTCTTGGCTTGCCTTCTCTTTGCAACTTGGGTTCTCTTCAGATTACCTTATTGAGGTGGCCCTTCCTTCTCTGTTGGCGAAGATGGATGGTTTTGGAGTTAACCCCCCTCCTATTAAGGTGGAGTTGGGTGTTGTAGTGCAACTTGGGTATTTTTATCCTATAGAGGTGGATAGATGCTTTTTTGTTGTAGGTGTAGTTATTAAATGCTTCGAGGGTGCTGGCATTAGACTTGTGGTTTTGGGAGCCACCTCAAAACCTATTTCTAAGGTTAGGGTTGCCTTTCAAAACCCCCATGTTATGGTTCAATTTTTGGTGGTTTCGGGAGCCATAGTAAAACCCAATTCGAAGGTTAGGGGAGCCTTTCAATACCCTCTTGTTTATCTTTGGTTAGATGTTGACAGTTTTGAAGGGCCCAACTTAGCTAGTGTTTGTTTTTGGTTAAGGGCGAGGCTAGCCTTTTGCTACCTGTTTTATCTGAATATAGGTAGGGGATCCCGAAAAATCCCTGATGTTTGGATGTGGGATTCTATTGACTTAATCTATTGTTCCAGGATATGAGGTTAGCAGGTTTGGTGCTGGGTTTTGTCAAGTTTTGGTTGTGCTAGCTTTTGGCTGGTTCTACCCAGTTTTGTTGTTTTTGTCTGCTGATTTTATTTGCCTATATTTCTAGTAGAAGTTTCTTTGTAGGTTCCAGATCCTAGCAAAATCTGGGGGGTTTCAGGTCCATTTAAAAACCTAGTGTACGGGGTTTCTGGTCCCCTCAAAACTTGTTTTCCCTTAATCAAAAAATAATAATAAACCAATAAATAAAGGCTTAATAAATATTAAATAAAATAACATTAATCTTCAATAATAGATTACTCAATAATAATTAAATATCTAAACTATATAATAAATTAATTTTAATATTAATAAACTATATAAATCAATAATTGCTTGATTGATTAAATAATCATAACATCATAAGGCAACCTGACATAGAGTGAAACCACTCAACATGAGATGCCAATAACAACTCAGACTTAGACACCAACTGAGACGGGTATCAACTTAAACCTAGAGTGTGTGGTAGGAATGCATGCCATCTCCATTCAACTTGCCATGGGATAAGGCACACTCAGACTTGTGAGACCAGATGAAGTTGATGCCTAGTACCTACAACTTTGCAGTCACTAATATCCATGAGACAACATATACAAATAGCATATATGTCATAAATGCCTAAACAAGTGAAGAGAATCATAATGTCATATCATGCTTATAATGAGTGGTATGACATTGTCTCTATCACGAATATAATATTAAGATAGTTACAACCATCATAACATTATCTCATCCAATACAACCACGAAGTGGGGTTATCATAGTCAAGATTCCATCATAATCTCATAAGCAATATAATCCATCCATCATAATAACAAAAGATATGTCACCATCTATATGAGTAATCATATATCAAATGTCCATATGAATGTCCAGCATCATTAATAAGCATCTAAGATTTAGATGAATTCATAAGTATCAATCCAAAAAATCACATAAGAGTCTAGATAAGTCTATCAATGCATCAATGAAAAGATGAATCAGGGAGGGACACTACAGGTGTCTGACTTATCAATATTGTGGACATGCTCGAGGTAATGATTGTTGGCATTGCACGAAGATTGCATTAATGAAGTATATTGTTGTCATTGATGTCAATAGAAACTAGTAATGAAATTGTATTGCAATCGATAGTGATGCAGTAATGCAACTAATAGTAAAGCAGTGAAGGAAACCGGTATTGGTATTGTTATTCAAGCACAGTGATCAACCATAACCCTAACCAGTTGATAGGTAGAACCCTTACTGATGGATCTTGGAGAATTGATTGTGATGATTTATGATCAAATGGTGATCAAATATGATGTCATGTAAGCATGGTGCACATGATGAGTTTCAAAGTGGTTTTAGCACGTGAAGATAACCATTTATCTTGGGAACGAGCAAGTGCATAGCATGAAGTGATAACTGCGTGATGAGCTACAGGATCCAATGTGCGGTGATCCAAGAGTGGTTGAAGTTGTTTTGAAAAATGTGTAGTTGATTGCTATGTAATCCAACGATTATGTTTGAACCGATATGTTTGTAATCTCTATGAGATTTGTAGGTTTTGTGATGTGTTACTGACCTATTGTATTTATCTTTAAGGTAAATGAGTTGTTTGTAATTGTGTTGGGAATTTAGTTAAGTATGGTACTGTGATTATTTCCAAAACAAAAGGAGTGTTTGCAGAATGTTGTGAAGGAAGATAGAAGCATAAAAGGATCTGATTAAGTAGACCAGTGCTATTTCCAAATCAACATAGACCTTGTTATTCTCTAACCATTACAATAGTCCAATTCCCTAACTAGGTAAGCTTCAACAAGCTTGGTGTTGTTTACATCCTCTAACCATGTGAGCCATTAGCCGAGATTCGAAATCCTCTACTGAGGTTACTCCTAATAGGGTATTACCTTTAACAGGGTATTATAATCAATCCCTTAACCGGGTGGTCCCTAACCGGATCTATTCTTAACAGGACATTATTGTATAAGATTCTAACAAGGATTTTCTCCTAATAGGATGAACTTCAAAAGAGTTCAAAATAATTGTGGGTATTCATCCCCGCCATGGTTTTTCCCATTTGGGTTTCCACATGAAAAATCATTATGTCAAGTGGTGAATGATTTTGTGGATATGCTTTGATATGGTTGATATGATTAACTAGTAAAGCCACTTAAATATGTTTAGATGATTAGAAGTGATTTGAAATGATCTATTACTAATGTTAGGAAAGTGATTTAATATTTTGGTTAAATGGCATGTGAGTTTCAGATCTATTGTATTATATCTTTGATGTTTTGGTCAACTGGCAAAAGTTTGATAGTGCAATTGCAGTTTTTGATATAGTGTCTAAACATGTTAAGTTTAGTGATTGTGTTCTAAGTTGGTATTTAGCTTGGTGAAAGTTTAGTTTGTTTTCTATCTACTGATTGACCCCCCCCTCAGTAGTTGACTAGATCCTTATAGTTTCATCATATTATCAATTGGTAGCAGAGCATTTCAGGTCCTCTTGTGTTTAAGCCTAATAGCTTGAGGAAAAGATATAGGAGAACATGATGAAGAAAGAAGGTCGAGAGTTCAATAGGGAAAACTACAGAATCTGGAGTGATAGGATGAAGATCTATATCAAGAGCTTAGGAAGTCAATAATGGGAACATGTTGTTACTAAATATAACTTGCCTAGTGGGATTTGATAGATGATCAAAAGAAGGAGCAACAAGAGAACAATCAAGCATTGGAGGCCATTATCAGTTCCTTGTCCGATTCAGAGTATGTTGATATCCATGGAATGGAGACTTCTTATGAAGTATGGAAGAAACTGGAATATATTTATAGAGGTGATGAGCATGTTAAGATTGCCAAAGAAGAGAGTCTAAGAGGTAAATTTGATGATGTGCAGATGGATGAAGGAGAAAACATTCAACAATATGGTCAGAGGATCAAGGAGATAGTTAGAGAGATCAAAAGTACTGGAGGTATAGTGGAGGATACCATAGTGGTTAGCAAGGTGTTGAGAACCCTTCTATCGGTCTATTCTATCCAAGTTGTAGCCATTTAGGAACTCAAGTCTATTGATTAAACAAAGGTAACTCTTGACTCCATCATTGGTAAATTAACTGCATTTGAATTAAATAGTTTCGATGGATTTAGAGCTTTAGCTTCAACCCCACCGGTAAGGAAAAGCAGAGAAGCTAGTTACAGTCATAAGTCTAGATCCAGCAAAGTGGTAGATGATGAAGATAGTCTGATTGAGCTTGAAGCATTGTTGGCCAAGAGGTTACTCAGAGGTACTAATAAGTACAAAGGTAAATTACCATTGAAGTGTTTTTCATATAACTAGATTGGACATATTGCAACTAACTGTCCAAATGGAGATAATGAGAAAAAATGAGAGAAGTATAAGAAGCATAAAGGAAAAGGTAAAAGAGATTGTCTCATTATAGTAGATGGAGGAATTATAGATGAGGAATCTAAAGAAGATGCAAATGAGGACATTGTCTCTGTTTTTATTAAAGAAGAGACATCAGATTAGAAGGCATTAGTCTCTTGCATGGATAGTTCTGATGAATGGATCATAGACAGTGGTTCCTCACAGCACATGACCGGTGACTGAAGTAAGTTTCTTACTTTGAGAGATTTTAATGGAGGCTTTGTGACATTTGGAAATGACTCACTCGACATGGTGAAAGGAAAGGGGTCCATCTCTCTGAATTGTAAAAGCAGTGCAGATGATGTCTACTGGGTTGAAGAAATGGAACACAATTTTTTGAGTGTTGCTAAACTCAATGACAAAGATTACCCATTGGAATTCAAGAATGGAGTCTACAAGATTTATGGAAGCAAAGGTGAGCTAATTGCAACTAGCAAATAGACCAAAGGTAACTTGTTTCATTTAAGTTCTAAAGTCAACAATTGTTTAATTGCAAATGTAGAAGATAGTTGGCTTTGGCATCAGAGATTCTCTCATGTAAATTTTGATAACATTGTAAAAGTTAGCAAGTCCAAATCAGTAAGAGGTTTGCCACAGTTGGACAGATTGGTGAATTCTTTGTGCAAGGAATATCAGTTAGGGAAGATGACATCCTCAACCTTCAAGAGAAAATCTTTCTCAGCACAACATTTGTTAGATTTGATTCATACCGACCTTTGTGGACCAATGAGGACTGGGATTATTCAAGGTGATCAATACTTCATGATATTTACCAATGATTGCTCAAGGATGATGTGGCTCACATTCTTAAAAGACAAGAAAGAAGCATTTAGAAAGTTTAAGACATTCATAGCCTTAGTTGAAAATAAAACTCGAAAGAAGATAAAGTTCTTAAGAACTGGTCAAGGTGGCAAATTTACTTCAGAGTAATTCACTAGATATTGTGAAGACAGTGGAATTAAGAGGAAACTTTATGCACCTAGGACACCATAGTAGAATGGTATTGCATAAAGGAACAACCGGTCAAATGTTGAAGCTGCTAGGACTATGTTAATTCAAGGAGACCTATAGCTAGGACATTCTGGAGAGAAGATGTCAACATAATTGTTTATACAATTAACCAGATACTGGTTAGAAGAGGTAAGGATAAACCCCTTATGAATACTAGTATGGTAGATCACCTAATGTCAGTTTCTTTGAGATTTTTGGTAGCAATTATTTTATCAAAAGAGGTGATTATGTTGGTAAATTTGATGCCAACATTGATGGAGGCATATTTCTTGGTTATTACACCAAGAGTAAAGCTTACAAGTGTTACAACAACTAGACCAAGAAGATCATTGAAAGAGTTAATGTTTGAGTTGATGAGTTTCCTAAGAAACTGGGAGAAACCAGTAAGGAGAAGGAAGAAGAAGAACCCTACACACTATTTTTGGAACTGGAACCGATGAAGCCAGAAGTTGGAGAAGCCCTAGTTCAACTAGAACAGGGAGGCCCAATAGAAGAAAAAGATCTTGGAAATCAAGATCATGTTATTCCAAGGTATGTTAGACTCAATTATATCCCTGATCATATTATTGGTGACATGAATGCAGGTGTGCTAACAAGAACAAGATTTAGAGAGAACTCTTGTATGATTTCCACCATTAATCCTAGAACTACAAAAGAAGCATTTGCAGATGAAGATTAGATCAAGGAAATGGAAGAAGAACTTGACCAGATAGAGAAGAACAATACTTGGTCATTAGTACACAGACTAGAGAACAAGAATGTAATAGGTACAAAATGGGTATTCAAGAATAAATTGAATGAAGATGGAGTAGTGGTCAGAAATAAAGCCGGACTGGTATGAAAAGGATATGCACAAGAAGAACACTAATACATTTGGCCTAGATTTCTGACTGAGGTTTCCAACGGAGAAGGTATATTGTGGCCAAATTTGATTTGTTTTGAAAAAATGCCCGCATTCATCATAATTCCAACAAAAATTTCCCATTTGGTTTCGACGAAGAAGGCATTAGCAATGAGAATTTTCTTTTTTCCAAAAAAGTGCTTGAGTTCATCGTAATTTTGACAACAACGGCCATTATAAGTTCTGGATCCAATCCTGGCATGTCTACATATGACTAGGCAAAATTGATTTACCGTCGTTTGAAGAATTCCATATATTGTTGCATTTCTTCTTCTGACAGAGAAGTTGTTGGATGTAGGATCTTTGGTTGTTATGTTGTCCCAATGTTAACTGCATCTGTTGGTTCGATCAAGATTGATGACCTTTCTTGATAGTACTCATGTAAAGTGTCAAATCACCCATCTTTCAGCGCCTCGAGGAGGTTTTCACCATTAGATGTGTCCTTTCTTTTTACTCTTTCCTGATCTAATGTTTCCAATAAATGGTTTTCAACATTAGACCTGATATTTTTTTCTTTATTTTCCTTTTTGTGACTGGGAGATTTTACACCCATTTGACTAGAAGACGTGTTATTGAAATTACCAGTGAAAGTTGTTGCAGGTTCAATTGCATTAAGATATACGGATATGGCATGGTCATTCAAAAAGGTATCAATGATAGTATGTCCTTCATTTTCTCAATCAATAAGTTAGGGGTGGATTAGAGGTAAGGGGTCCTCAGGTTGAGATGTTTCTAGGGTATCAAGGGTCATGATAGATTTGTCAAAGGTTTTGATATGTATGTCAATGTCTAGAGTGGTAACCTTATCAGAATGACCTCACACAAGAAGTTCTTGATCATCCTTGATTAAGTCCAAGTCAGCCGAATGTGATTCTAATTCAAGTGGGCTAGTTCCTAACATTTTCCCTGCATACGTGTGAACTACATCGACTCCTACATCTTCTTCAAAGCAATTTTCTTCAGCTGATTCTTTAGAATGATAGGAATCCCATTCCCATTCATCAGAATTTGTCTCCCTTGCAGCTTGCAATCTACAAATTTGTTCATATATGATGTGTTTCTTCTATATTTCTTTCTATATCTTTTCTTCTTCCATATTCAACTTGTTCTAGACTGAGATTGAGTTTTGTCAACTTTGCTATCAGCTCTCCTTGATTAGTACTAGGTTCGTGCTTTTTTTGATTGAGATTTAAGATTGCTTGGGAGGTATCATTGGTTTGTTTTTCCTGTTGATTTGAGGATTGCTTCTTTTGGCATTTCATGTTTCCTCATGCTTGTTTCTTTGTAGATGTTTCTTCCCTTTCAATTGCAAGTTGTTCTTGTTTTTTTAATATTCTTCTTGTTGTTGGTTAGACGATGTGTCTTCTAGTAAAGTAACTTGTCCATACCCTAAGCCTGCTTTGTCTATAGCCTACTGAGTATGAGGTTGGATAGGTTCTGAGATACCTTATTTTCTTTTTCCTATAGGACCTATTCTAGTGTATCCCATTTTTTGAAGAATGTTAAATCCTTTTCCATACTTTTCAGTGGGTATTCTGACATGGTTGATCTTTTGTTGGACTTCTTCATCTTTGTATAGCCACTGTAGCACATCTTTGTCTTCTATTTCCTCTGATAAGGTTACAACACTAACAAATGCTCCATAAAATATTGGAAGATGTTTCGGAATTGGTTATTGTTTAGAGTTTCATGGTTTTCCATAGGATTTAGGAGAAAGTGGTAATTGGGATATTGAATATTTCTCCATTCCCTCGATCTCTTAGCTGCATTTTTTTTTCCATACTTGACAAAATTGAGGCAAATGATTTTTCTTTGGTTTGCATGCTTGAAGGTGATGCCTCCCTGTTATGACGAACAATGACTTCTTGAGCTAGTTTGAGATTACTACAATACTGACATGGATTTGAATATGCCGATATCGAGATTTCCTTTTCATTGTAGGGAAATTTTAGGCACTGATGATATGTCAATGGAACAACTTGTATGTCATGTATCCAGGGTCTTCCCAAGAGTATGCTGTATGATAAGTCCAAGTATATAACTTGGCATGCTGTGTCTTTCTGCAAAGGTGCCACTTTGATGGGTAATATAGCAATTCCTTTAGAGGAACATTCTTCTTCATCATATGCTTTGATGGTGATCTTTTTCTGGGGATCCACTGCATCTTCTGAATAACCTAGAGCACAGACAAGACTCAATGAAAAAATATTTAAGCCATCTCCACCATCTATTAGGACACATTTAACGCGTGTCTTGTGAATGAGGACTTCAATATGCAAGGGAGTGTTATGGGGATGTTGCAAGGACATGTCATCTTCTTCGGTAAATGATAAGCACTAAGGGGTTGTGAGGTGTGCTACCATGGTTTGGAATTGATCTATATCAATATCTTTGGATACTGTTGTATCGACTAATGCTCTTTTTAGAATTTCTTTATGTGCAGGTGAAAGCTTTAAAAGTTCTAAGATGGATATTTGTGTAGGTGTTTTCTGTAATTGATCCACTAGATTGTATTGTTTGGTAGTGGATGACGTGTTAGTTGTAGGACCTGGAAAAACCAATTTGGCTTCTCTTCTTGTGATAACATGAGTGGGTTCTTGATGTTGTTGGTCTTTAACCACGATCACATTTACCACATTGTCATATGCATGAGCATAATTTACCTTTTCTTTACCTTTACCATTCTGCCCTATTGATGACTCACCCTTCTCATAGTTAGGAAGCGGAGTTTTGAAAGTTGTGTGAGATTCATTTCTTGTATGTCCGTCCACAATTATTAATCCATTATCAATCAAATCTTGGATGACATGTATCTATTTGGTGTCCTTTGTTTCGATGAAAATCACAATAATAGTTGTCATTCCACCAAGCAGGTTTTTCCTTGGGTTCAAAGTTGCTTTCTTCTGGTAAATTAATCAATTTTTTTGCAAGAATCATTTTTAATATGGATCCAAGGGGTTCACCAATGTTTTTAAATTGCCTTCGAAAGAAATTTTTGATAGTTTCTTTTTGGTGATTGTTGTTTTGCTGAGCTGTTGCTGAGTGATTGGATTAATTAAAAATCGGTTGTTTTGGTTTGACATTGTTGTTATCCACTATCCCATCATTGACAATATTATGATTTTTTATTCCAAAACTTTAGCTTATCATTGTTGTTGCTATTGTTAGTGTTGTTAGGAGGGTGAACTCCTTCTTTGTATATTTTAAACTCACCCTTCTTTATCATGGCTTCCTCCATTCTAATTCCATTATCAATCATCTTTCCAAAACTTTGATGTCCTTGTATTTTTAGATGATAGCTCATTTGATCATTTAGGTTGTCAATGAATATATCCATTTTTTCATACTCTGGCACTGTACGAGGATATCGTGAAGCTAACCGTCTCCATCTCTGTAAAAATATCATGAAAGGTTCTCCACTTTTTTCTTTGGTGTTACATAGGTCTAGAATTGTTACTTCATGTTGTATGTTGTAAGAGTATTGTGAAACAAACTTATCCACCAATTCTGAGAATGATCTGATTCCAGGTGGAAGTTTGGAGAACCATTCCATAGCTAGTCCAGTTAAGCTTTTTGGAAATAATCTCATCAAGTAGGTATCCTCATGTGCAAACTCCATACTCATTGTGCAACATTCTTGTATATGATCTTGGGGATCAGTGCTTCCATCATATTTTTCATATCTAGGAGTGTCAAAACCTATAGGAAATGTTATCATGTTTAGATTTTTATCGAATGGATAATGACAGATTTCTTGAACTGAGTATCTTCTAACATTTCCTCTCTATATATCTTGAATTTGTGTTTGCAGTGTTTTCATTCTACAAGGATCTTGATCTCTTCTTGTATCATCTCTACCCCTTCTTGTATCCTCACGGGATTGAACATTATTTAGAATTTCTATGTCATCCCTTTTGGGAATGTAAGTTTCCTCATTGGTTCTGGAGTTGCTAGGAATTGGTGTGTCATTGAGTTTGAGACCAAAAATATCCTCATATTGTTCGCTGTTCAAGGTGGGTCACTTCTCTTTTGTGTCAATTTGTTCACATCAAAATCTTGGGGGAGTTTAGTACCAAATTTTGCTAACATTAGGAAGTATTTTTCTTTTTCTCCCTCCAATATTTTCTCCATAAATTTATCAAATTGAGGATCTTTTTTGATATCTCTGACATGTTGTTCTATTATTTCCTCTTCAACTTGTATTTCATCTTCATGC
Organism: Cryptomeria japonica; assembly: GCF_030272615.1. Lineage (NCBI taxonomy): Eukaryota > Viridiplantae > Streptophyta > Pinopsida > Cupressales > Cupressaceae > Cryptomeria > Cryptomeria japonica. Next base: position 669,111,436 of record NC_081415.1, on the reverse strand, counting down.
TCCATGTTTCTCTAATCTTCAGTTATTTCAAACGTTTTTATCTATGTTTCTACAATCTTTCATCTTTGAGCGCTGGTTAGAACGAGCATACATGTGTTTTGAATGTTTCATGAGATTTAAATATTGAGTAATGTATCACAATAAGTCATCAATTGTTGGGGAAGTGATCTTTTCAAGTATTTGTTTGTTTGCAAGTTTTTCGATCTTAGTTTTGGAGTGCAAATTTTGTAATTTTTTATATGACCAAGTTCAATAAGAATGATATATCCTATGATAAAGACCGAGGTTATTATGATCAAGCATTTTAGTTTTGTGATAAAGGATGATAGATCCCGATGAGAAACTATGTTTGAACGATCAATTTATCAAAGAAAATGTGATGTTGGACTTTAAGTTGTTAGATCTTTAAACTTGTTTGAGGTGAATACTTGAGAACCTTTAGCGTGTCTAGCCCTTGAATCTGTTATGATAGAAGATAACCTGATTGAATGACCCAAGAAGATGACCTAGTCTCTATGTTTGATTGTTTGAGAAATGGGTTGTTTTTGTTTTCTCATTTTGATGCAGTTTACCAGAAACGCTAACAAAATGACCAGAAACACTGTTATATGGACCAAAAATGCTAACAAACTTACCAGAAACACTGCTATATTGACCAGAAACGTTGACAAACTTACCAGAAACACTAAGAAACAGACCAAAAACTCTATTCTGCACTACAGTGACTCTAAAGTTCAAAATAATGATGTGTAGACTTAGGAAATTAAGTGTTTGAACTTAGGAGATTGCAATTTTGACCCAACTTTGTGATTTTTAGACTCAAAGAACTGATATTTGGACCTAACAAGTACAAACTAGGAGATCTAATGTTGCAACATGATCAATTTGACATTCAACTTACAAGAGTTTTTTATTAGACCAAGGGAGCTGACCTTTAGACCAAGAGAGCTACTATTTAGATTAAGAGCGCTTCTATTTAGACTAGGAACTCTATTGTTTAGACCAAGAACTCCATTGTTTAGACCAGAAACTCTAATGTGCTCAACCTTGGAGAGTTAATGTTGAAATATGAGAAAGTTAACATTCATACCAAGAGAGCTGATGTTTGGACTGAAAAAGTGGCTATTTGGACCTTAGGTGTGACTGTTTGGACCATAGATGCATCTGTTTAGGCTGTGAATGCGATTGTTTGGACCGTACGTGTGACTGTTTGGTCTAAAAGAGCTAATCTACTATGAAACTTATTTATTTGACAATTTGAAGTTTGAGTTTTTAATGTTTGTTGTATTTCAATGGATGAGATCTTGAATTGACTTACAAACATAGAAATCAGATTGTATTTTTGTCCCAAAGGACACATAAAGTGTATGTTCAAGAAGCTTTAAATAAAGCCTAAGTTTTCACGGGTTTTGAATAATTGAAAACAACAATCATTCTATCCTAAGGAGATTGGCTTCATTATTAGTTCTTAGCCCACAACTTGGTACCTTGTTAGCTCACACAACCTTGTCACCCCCTAAAGGGCGCCTCTGTTTTTGCCTTTGCGAGAGCTAGTGGAGTCCCATTATGAGCCTAGCAATAAGGTCTCAAAAGGGGAGTTTGCACATACACTGAGGAGGGACATATGGTGAGTATCTTAAGGAGAGATTCTTCCCCCTCCATGCACTAAGAATTTTATAATGTTTGGAGGTAAACTGGGTAGCTTCTAATTTAATTAGAACTAGTAAGGGATCTATTCGATGCATCAGGGTATAAACTCAATTAAGAGGTCTCCCAGCCGTGAAAACCAAGGTTTTATGTACCCAAAGATACAGAGGAGAATTATTCCCGAGCACTATTATTGACTTGATTTTCATCAAATCACATTTATTTTATAGTGGGTTGGAGTACTTGGTGTTAGCCATTCCCACTTGGGTCGTTCCCCTCTCACCGGCCTTAATGGCTTTGGCCTTATAGGCTCCTCGGGAGGGCAGGCCCGCTAAAGATATGCATTATTGAAAGAAAAAGATGAGTTTGGATTTCTGATCACCTAAGAAAGGTGAGAGCATACTCACCTATCATCAAAACACATAAGAAATGTTTGTTCATTTCCATTGTAATTAGTCTATGTGCCTAATTTAACAAAAATAAGTGCAAAATCACGTGGTTGCAAACAAAGATAGTAGTTTATATTGCATTATTTGATGATGAAATATTTTATAACTCCATTCTTTCACAGCGAAATAAGTACCTCCAAAACCAATAATTTGCAAATTCGGTTCGGGAAAATGACAGTCTAGAAGCAGAAATAAGGAATGCAGCATACAATATTTGCAAAATCAATAAAAAATTGAAAATGCCATCAAATTGATCAAAAACGACATCATATGTGCGAAGAATGCTGCCAAATGGACCCAAAACGCTACTCTGCACACCAGAAATGTTGTTCTGCAAACTAAAAATGTTTTTCCTGCACACCAAAAATGCTATCAAACAGACTGAAAATGCTAAGAAATGCACCAAAAATGCCACAATACATACCAAAAATGCTAAAGTATAGATTGAAAGCGCTAAAGTACAGAAAAATATGAAAACAGAGTTGAGAAGTCTCTCATAAACACCATTTTAGGTGTCAGAACACTACAATAGAGACCAAGAACGTGATTCGGGAGCCCAAGAGAGCTAATCTGCACTCCGAAAGAGCTAATCAACCTGTCAATGAAATTTCCTGCAAGCTAACTTGTTAAAGATCAAAGGGGCTAGGCCCCACGGTGGGCGCCAATTAATGTGATTCTTAAAATGTGGTAAATAAAAAGGCATACACATATAATGAGACAAAAAAACATAAATGAAAAGATTAATTGAAAAATAGCTTAAAAATGCAAACCATAAGCCTTCCTTGAAATGTCCCATTTTCCTCTATTCTTGAGGACCTTGAAGGTGTTGGATTGATTGGCTCTCAGCAGAGCAATGACCTCCAAAGTGGCAACTCAAGAGTTGAGTAGCTATTTGATCATTATTGATTATGAAAATGATATGAAATACATGATTTAAGAAACTAGATTGTCATGCTATGATTAATACAAAAGATAATTACTAGATGATTGAAATCAAAATGCCTATAGTAATTATGCTAAAACTATGAATGCAAGGGATCCTTATTTCTCCAAAATGAGGGATATTTATAGGAATTCCAAGGCCAAAGCTGAGGTGGTAGGAATCAACAGTCCAGATCTGATCTGAAGATATCAAGGGCCAAGATTGAGAAAGTTGGAGAAGAGGTTGGAGGAAGGGACACTTGTCATCTCTATGGTGACAAGTGTCAAGGAGCCTTGCTCATGACAGGACAAGTGTCCAAGGGAGGAGACATGTGGCAAAAGTTCCATGTGTCTCAAGGGGAGAATATCCACACCATAGGAGGTTAGGATAAGGAGGTTAGGATGTGGAAGATAGGATAGGGTTAGTTGAACCCAAGATTAGGTGGAATGGGTTAGGTTAGGGGATGGTTAGGTTAGGTGGTTAAAAGTTAGGAGCCATGTGCTCATTTGAATTTAGAAATTAAATAATTGGAAAATGATAATTAATCTCAACAAACTTGAGTTTGTTAATCTTAATTAGGGATTAGAAGAATTTCTTTCTATGGGGGGACATTAATTAATTTAGAATTAATTAATCAAAGGGGGATATGAAATGAACTTTATAAATAAATCATGTAGATTTATTTACTAGTAGATGAATAGATAAATTAATTAAATTTCCTATGAATTTTATTGATTGGGAAGGGGAATTAATCAAATAACTGTGTATTTAATGAACTATCTTCAGACCATTTTTAGTTGTATACAACATTGATATTTTAAATATTCAATTTTTGTTTCAATTTTAAAATGTTTTTTTTGCTAAGGCCTTTTAATATGTTTAATAATTGATTTTTGGATGTGCAGTGCTCTAGATTAATTTCTCTATTGTTTAACCAACTCTCAAATAAATTGATAACTAGTATCAATATATTTGCTCTTCTTATGAAAGACATGATTTTTTGATAATGCAAGTAGAGATTTATTATCATAATAGATTGATGTAGGCTTCTTTTGATCATATATTAGATCTATCAAAACTCTTCACATCAATATTGCTTGACATGATACTAATTTGTACCTATTAAGTATTCTTCTTCTTCAAATAAGATTGTCACTATCTCTTGTTTCTTTGATGCCCATGCCAAAATTCCTATTCCAAAGTAAAATACATATCCTGACATGTACTCTTTTAAACATTTAAACTCTCTACAAAGTCACTACTTGAATATCCTATCAAATAAAATTAATTGTTGTTAAATAAAAATATCACATAATATATAGTCCCTACAATGTACCTTGATATTATTTTTCTAATTATACAGTGTGTACTCTTAGTTGAGTCAGTGAATCTAAATATAAAACTAACTTCATACATAATATCTAGCTTGGTTGTTGTCAGATACAACAAACTTCCAACAATTTCTTTAAAATAGTTGTATCAAAATTTGGTCATTTATTTTCTTTGTTTGACTTTTTACTTATTGCAACAAACGTAGATATTGGACTACAAAGTATCATTCTAAACCTCTTTAATACATCCTTTCCATATTTAGTTTGAAAAATGAAATAAAAAATTATTATGTCGTACAACTTTTATTCCTAGAAAATATCTCATTAACCCAAAATAAAAATTAAATAAATAATAAATATTTATTTAATAAAGTGAGTATATTTTTAGGTGTCTACACATAGTCTACAAGATAAATTTATATTCTTGAGCTTCCAAGATTTCTATTTTGTTCCTAGGACTTCCACAATTCTATCAATGATTTTAATTCCATCTCTTCCTAAAATAAGACATCAAATTAGTCTATATAAGATTGCAACAAAGCATATATTCATATAAAAAGTTATCTACCCAAGGCATAGAATATAAGGTAGCAAAAATTTGATACCAAAAGAATGAAAGAAAGATATGCCAAAATATTTTCTACACTAATGTTCAAAAGATAGTTTTATCCAAAATTAAATATTTTAACACTTACATAATGATTCAAAGGCTTCAGAGCCCTCCTATCCTATTTTAGCTTCCTTTGAATAAAACTATGTTACTTCAGACCAAGTTAGTATTAATGATTTCTTTTTTGTTTCTCCAATTGTTTAAAGATTCTTGTGCTATTTCTCATTGTGTTGTTTGTCATAATAACATTGTTTCTTTTGATAAAGTTGTTGTTTCAAGTTATATTATTCTTCCTCATTATGTGTCTACTAACACACCTATTTGAACTATTAAAGTGGTTTCTCCTTCTCCTTCTTTGAGGTCTTTGAGTGCTAAAGGAAAATATAGGTCTTAATCATTGTTCTTACCATGGTAGTTTTCCCTAATTTAAGAAAGCTAACATGTTTTTGATAAAGATAAATGGGTTTTACATGGACCTGAAACCAAAAGTTTTACAAAAGTCGGCCATCAACCAAACAAACATAAACCAACAACAAAATCAGGGAGCACCCTAGAACAGTCACAAAAGAAAAAGAGACAAAGACAACAAAACCAAACAAAAGAAAAACACTCAAGTAAGAGAGTGTACTAGTTCCTTGTTATTCTGGATGAAAATCTTGTTGATTTTCTCCAGCTCCTCCATAAAATCTAGAGGTGCCCTTATTGCTACTCCTGCTTCTAGTCCTGGAACTAGGGTATGTACTTTTGTTGTCTCCAGCAGCCATGTCTTCACCTTCAAGATCTTTCTTAGGTTCATTGTGAATGGATCCGTATTCCGCAACCATGGCATTGATCTTTTTGAGCCCCTCTATGCTATTATTCATGGCTTCTTTTCTTGTGTCAACCAGGTTCTTGAGGTTTTTCTTTATCTTTACCATAGACTGTTCCACCTTTTCAATTTTTTGTTCATGATTGCATTTCATCACCTCCACATCTTGGGAGAGCTTCTGGGTCATAATCATGAGCTTCGTAGATTTTCTAGGCTCAGGCAAGGCTGTGAAGATATCAATAATCTCCTTAACCCCCACTTTGAGTGTATCAATTTCTCTCTCCACCCACTTCGAGAAGCTCTCCTGGCTTCTGGTTGCTTCCATCACCAGGTTCATCAGAGTACTATTCCTATGTAACCCACTATCCTCTTCTTTAGCTATGGTTCCCTTCTTTTCCTTCAAGACGTTAATTGGAATGTCCAATATAGTTTACTGATCTGAAGCCTTCGGACCATAGTACTTAACCGCAAGCTTCTTCTTTATAGAAAGGGGTTTGGCCTTAGAAATTAGTTTGCTATTAGATTTATATTTGTTGGCTACCCATCTAGGGGGATTCTTACTACTAAACATCCCAGGGGTGACCATCATCTCCCCTTTTGCCATAGGCTTATAGTCAGGGTCGTCAAAAGGAATGACACCCCCAATATCCTCCAAATCCATTTCCGAGTTAGAGACATCCTAAATGTTAGTATATTGGCCTTTCTCAGATAGAGAGGGCACAACTTCAAGGGACTTAGCGTACTCCATAATGAGCATAATAAGCCCTTCATGAAAAATAGGATTGTTTGGATTCTCCATATGTTTTTAAAGACTATTCTCTAAAGCAGAGGCTAGATAGAAGGAACAAAAATAATTTTACCATGCCTAAAATGATTCAAAATGGTAAAATGGTAGGAAAAGATACTAGCATATCAGCCATCGAGCATAATATACCTAATGATGAACTCAGCCATGTCCGCCTAGGGAGCCATAATATCTTTCTTGCTGTAGCCACCGTCAGCCATTTTGTTAACTCTTGAGCACTGCTTGTCTTTGTCAAAAAATAATTGTCAAGTCCTCCTCCCTAGATTTCCTCTCTATAGAACCTTCTATCGATCATCACAAAACCAGTAACTGTCGCCACCAAGGTTTCATCCAGCTTGTACTCTACACCATAAGTCGTCAGGATCCCTTTCTTCCATCCATTGACAAAGGATTCCAGGAGAAGAGGAGAAGGGCCATGAAGTCTATCCAAGAAGGGGACAATTCCACCATCAATGATTTCCTGCCACACTTCCTTGTTTTTCTTCCATTTCTCACAAGTAGATGGTTCTTGCATGTTCTTGTCCCCACCCATTATGCTTCGGGTCACCAAAACGCAAGAAATGGGCCACACCAAAGAAGTCTCCGAATAGTCACAGGAAATGGGCCATACCAGAAAAGTCTCCAAACAGTAGCAGGAAATGGGCCACACAAGAAAAGTGTCGAACAATAGCAGGAAATGGGACACACAATAAGACAGAAAATCTAGGCACAAGGGAAGTTTCTAGATCTTTGGTTAGGGAAAACAAAAAGGAGTTGTTTACCCAACAACTCTATCAAATCATGATTAAAGATCAGTGATTAACGCAAGTGGGTGGAATCATCACAAGCCATATCACAAAGGGTTTTTGGGAATAAATCCCTACTACTCCACCATTTAGTCACCATGTATCCCACTACCAGATTGGCTAGTAGATCCACCACTTTGTTTCCTTTTCGATATACGTGCAAAATTTTGAACTCTTCCAACTCATTTATTATGTCCTAGCAATCCTTGATCAGATTAGCAATCATCCAGCTAGGATCTATGCACCCATTTAGACAATTGATAGTGTTTAGTGAGTCAAACTCCAGACAGACTTATCTAAAGCCTTCTCTTTTAGCCATGTGTAACCCAATGTGGGCAGCGCTGGCCTCTGCAAAGTGGTTGGACTGGGTGCCTAGAGGGAGCGCCACCGCAAAAACTAGCAAACCTGAATTATTCCTAGCCACTCCCCCATACCCCATCAACCCAAGAATCCCTTTATAGATTTAGGATTTTATGATAAATATTGTAGATTCTCATCGAGATTGAATGGTATGGGCATCATCAAAATCTACCTTGTTAATGTCAATGTTCCTTATGTTGTAGATTGTTGCAGTTGTGATGGTGATGTTATTAAGTGGTTGTCATTGATGTCAACACATAGGTTGGCATTTATGTCTCTGATGTTCTTGGTATTGGTGATTTAGAATATGTGTTCTTGGAATCTTTGGTTCTCTAGAAGATGTGTTTGTGATTCAGATATTTTAGGATATTGGATATGGTGTTGATCATTGGTTTTTATGTATATCTTGGTCCTATTCTTATTTTTGTTTCTTTTGGGCAATGATGTTTAGTCCAGCTTCAGTCTAGAATTCGAGGATGTGGCACTGCTTGTGGTGTAGCATGTGTATCAGGTTTTTACGTCTAAAATTTGTAATGATTGTATCATGTTGATCTAACCATTGATGTGTGTTGTGGTATGGTCTGCTAATCAATCCTTCCCACCTCTAGAATGTTTAGCATTGACCTATTTTAGATCTCTGTCTTGGCTAACTTTGAAGTTTATGCTTCCTGGAAGATAGTATATATATAAAATGATCTGATTGAGTTAGATATATAAAAACTGTGACATTATTTTGAAGATATGCGAGGTTGGAAAGGAAAGATCCGACTATTGGTGATGTGAGTGAGTGTGTTAGTTTTGAGGCAACAAAAGCAGTCTGGTTTGTGCAGATTGTGTTTTAGTGGCAGATTCTTTCTTTCTTTCTTTGTTTCTTTGGTAGTGAGCCCACCTGTAGTGAGCTGCCCTTTGTAAAAATCACCTAAACTAGTGTTTTATATTGAGAACTAACATTCTCTATACTTTTTCCCTTCTTAGGTTTTTCATGACATATCTTGTGCTCATTGTGTGATTTTTGTATGTTTATGTCTTTATGCTATAGCCATGTTAATAATTCTGTTGGTTTGGATTCAGATAAAAAAAGGATAAAATAAATTGTTATAAGTAATCAACTAATTCAACCCCCCTCTTAGTTGATTGGATATTCAACAATTGGTATCAGAGCTTAACCGCATGAGGTAGATCCTGATCCAATGACACATAAATTGATTATTCCTATCTTTGAAGGGCCTAGCTATAGTTTCTGGAAAGTGAAGATGAAAGGATACCTAATCTCTTTGGGATATAAAACTTGGAAAGTAGTGGAAACTAAGTATGTTCAACAAAGAAACGGTCTTACCACTCATGATGAGATTCAAGCTTATGAAGAGAATGAAAAGGCAAGGTATGTTATCTTTGGCAGTTTATCTAAGACTGAATTGCCAAAGATTATTTCATTAAATATTGCTTATGAGGTTGCGGAAAAAGTTGAGAGATATCTATGAAGGAAATGATAGTGACAAATTATCAAAGAAGCTAACAACTAAGCGTAGGTATGAGAATTTAAAAATGGAAGGAGACGATATAACTAGCTATTTTCATAAGGTTGACAGTGCAGTAAATAAAATCATTGAACTTAGTAGCACCTTAATAAATGAAGACATAATTGAGAAGATCTTTATATCCCAACCAAAAAGTTATAGTGACAAGATCTAAGCTATTGAAGAAAACTCTGATCTCAAGAAGTTCACTAGTGAGCAACTGTATAGAACTCTATCAGCATTTGAGATAAGGAAGTTTGGGAAAGACAAGCCTAAGACTGAATCTATATTTAAAGACTCTAATGAAGATCCATAGATGAAAGTTGAGATGAGATGGAAGTAATATTTCTAAGAATATTGAAGAAAGGCACTGAAAAATAGAAAAGTATGTTATCCCTTAAATGCTTTAGATGTGGAAATATTGGTCATATTGATACTAGGTATCCAAAAAAAGGTTTAAGACAAAAATCTAGAGAAAATAAAGGAAAATTTAATAAGAGATCCTATTATTTCAAAGATGTTGCTGGAATTTTAGATGATGAATCAGATTATGAAGATGGTGATTGTTTGCTTTTGGTAGAAAGAGATGTACCTAAGATTGATATTGATAAGACTATTGCTACTGCTTTACATGCTAGAAGAGATAGAAATGAATGGTTGATTGATAGTGGATGTTCAAATAATATGATTGGTGACAAAAGTAAGTTTGTAAAACTTGATAAGTATGATGGTGGTTCTATTAGGTTAGGAGATTATCAAACAACACAAATTATGGGAATTGGTTCTATTTCTTTTGATGAAAAATATAACACTAACAATGTTTACTATGTGAAGGGTTGGCATCATAATATTTTGAGTGTTGGATAGATGTTCGAAAAGGGTTACAATGTTTTCTTTCATGATCATGGTTGTGAGATCAAGAAAGGATCCATAATAGTTATTGCAGGAAGGAAAAGGACTAGCATAAACATGTATTTGCTAGAAGGAGCTACAAAGCATTGTCTGTTGTCTCATATTAATGATAGCTGGTTTTTGCACCAGAGGACGTGTCATATAAATTTTGACAACTTAATGAAGATCAGTTCATCAAGTCTAGTGAGAGATTTATCGAGACAGACCAAACCGGATAACAACATATGCAGAGAATGTCAAGTTGGAAAGAAGACAAGAGGAACTTACAGAGGAAAGGAGCATTCATCCACTAGATTGTTAAATTTAGTACATATAGATCTATGCGGTCCGACCTAAACAAGGAGTATACAAGGTGAGAATTATTTCATATTATTGATTGATGTTTACTCTAGAATGTCATGGGTGTTGCAAGGTGTGCACCCTTAGTCTCCTTGTGTTGTGCATTGCAACACTTGAGTTTGTGACATGGATTAATTTCCTTATGTGGATTCTATGTCTAGTGGTTGTATCAGGCATTAACAGGTCGATATTTTGGTGCAAAGACAACCATACTTGTAATAAGTGGTATCAGAGCTTGGTCACAAGTTCAAACCCCTCGCTTGCACTAGGAGGATTATTGCAAGATGTGCACCATTGGTTTCCTTCTGTTGTGCAGTGCAACACTCAGGTTTGTGACATGGCTTAATCGCCTCCTATAGATTCTATAAGTCTAGTGGTTGTATTGGGATTAATAGATTGATCTTTTGGTGCAATGACAACCACACTTGTAACAATGGGTTGCATTATTTAGGGAGAAGTTAGAAGCTTTAGAGAAATTCAAAATATTCAAAGATAGTTGAAAATAAAGTTGACAGAAAGATTAATTGTTCGAGATTTGATAGAGGAGGAGAATTTATTTCTGATGAGTTTAATAACTTTTGTGAGAAACATGGTATTAGAAGATAATTGTATACCCCAAGAAAACCTTATCAGAATGGTGTGGTAGAAAGGATGAACTGAACAATTCAGGAAGCATCTAGAATAATTATCAAAGGAGTATAACTTTTGAAAGTCTATTAGAGAGAACCAAACTCATACTATAGTGTTTACTCTTAATAGAATTATTGTACTGGAAGAGACATTGAAAGAAATATTATGAGCTATGGCATGGTAGAAATCTGACAGTGAAATATTTCAAGGTATTCGGAAGCAAGTACTACATCCAAAGAAATGAGGATAGTCTTGGAAATTTTGATAGTAGAGTTGATGAAGACATACTCCTAGGATATTCTACAAGGAGCAAGGCATATTGGTGTTACAACAAAAGGCTGAACAAAATTGTTGAAAGTGCAAATGTGAAGGTTGATGAAGACACCTCTAAAGAGTATGACAAATTGGCAAGTTATGAGTCTGATGAACTGGATGACAGCAAAAGAGAAGAGAAGATCAGAGAAGGAGAAGAAGAAAAGGAAGCTCAGGAATCTTTGACATCTATATCTAAGACCCTAAGATATGTTTAGAAGAACCACTCAGTGGATCAGATTATTGGAGATAACAACAAAGGTATCAGCACAAGAAGCAAAGCAGCTCAAGAACAGGTTCTACTATATGTACTTTCATATATTGAACTAAAAATAGTAGAAGAATCTTGCAATGATCAAAATTGGATGAAGACATTTAAAGAAGAGATGGATCGAATTGATAAGAATCATACATGGGAATTAGTTAATAGACTAGTAGATAAGAATGTGATTGGAACTAAGTGAGTATTCTAAAATAAGCTAGATGAAGATGGAAAGGATGTGAGAGATAAAGCAAGGTTGGTTAATAAAGGTTATACTTAGATTGAAGGAATTTATTTTAATGACAAAAATGCCCTAATTGCTTAGATGGAAGAAATCCAGATGTTTTTAGTTTTTGTAGCTTTGAAGAATTTCAAATTTTATCAAATGGATGTGAAATCAACATTTTGAATGGAGAATTGAAAGAAGTTTATATTGAACAACTGGAAGGATTCAAGTTGAAAAATGATCCGAACATTGTTTGTAGATTGGATAAGGCCTTGTATGGATTGAAACAAGCACCTAGAGCTCTATATGGAGGGCTATATAAGTACTTAACTAATCAAGGATTTCCGAAGGGTTTTAATGACAACAACTTATATTTCAAAACTGATTCAGGTAAAATCCAAATTGTTTTTTATTAGGATAAAACGGGTTTTGAAGGGGCTCTGAAACCCTTACAAATAGAGAAATGCCATCAAAGGATAGACTAGACAAGTTGGAAGTGAACCATAGGTTTTAGCAAGGACTTGAAACCTTCTAAACTTATGTGTGTCTAGATCCCAAACTCAAAAGTTGCAAGTCTAGCATTGTAAATTGTACTCCCTTCCTAGGGTGGTACAATACCACGCTTGGTTTAGTACCCACCTTAGTGTGTTTTGCATCTTGCATTTCTAATTCCTTTAAGTATTTAATTAATTAATTTAATTAAATATAAATTCATATTTCATCACTTCACACATTATAAAGTTGGGCCATTTACCCTAAGTGTGCCCCTTTTCATTTTACTCTTTCAACTAATCATTAAATCATAAACTCTAATTATGTCTTGTTTTGATCTTTAAGGCCCAATTTCAAATGTCAAAACATCTCGGAATTAGCTGTAACTCTGGGATTTTCTCTACTATCATCATATCTAATGACCCTAAAAAATTGGTGAAAAGTTGGTTGAACCATGTGCAAGTGCAACACGGTCCCTGACATTTTTCCCGAAATTTGGGGAGCAAAATTTTGTGATATTATACTTCTTAACCCCAAAATATTTGTAGGAAATTCAAATCCTAGGTCGGCCTAAAGATGAAATTAAGATCTATGGTTTCATACATAAGAGCTCTCTTTCTTCATTTGAAGGTCGGAAGGAATCGAATCTGGAGAACCTTTGGGAGCAATTACCAGGAACCTTCTATGTAGGGAAAGAGGAGACATTTGGAGTCTTCAAGAAAATTTAACAACATGTATCAAGCATTCTTTCATTAATTGGGGGATTTTGAAGACATAGGAAGGCAATAGGAGATCATCGACTGAACATTGGCTTATACCTCTCCCTTGGGGTTGGGTATGATTTCATGTTGTTTCTTTGTCTTTCTATGAGCTTCATTACATCAATTTGATTTACATTCATGTTTTAGATCACTTTGCATCATTGATTTAGAGAATTTACTTTATCAATTACAAGCAATTAGGGTTTACTCTTAGGGTTACTCTAGATTGTTTACTCTCATTCTAGGATCTTGCGCACACACAAGGTTGTTGCACACACTATTTTAATATACAACTCAGCAATTTATTGAGGTGGAAATAACCAAAATAGTGGTTTGACTAAGACAAAATCCCATATAGCCACCCAAAATCCCATTTTTAGCTATAGGTGCAAATTCGGGATCCAAGCGTTGCTACAACTTTCAGGACCGACAGAGCGCAGAGAGACTATGCCGAGGGGAAGATTTGGTAAGAAACCCCTAGGATAGGGGTGTGGCACCCCGTTCCTCCCTATTTTCAAAAAAGTTTGGAAGATCAGCAGTTCAGAATCTAAAGATCTTAGTGTGTCAAGTACAGCTTCAAATTTGCAGAATCAAGACAGGGGCGTAGCACTCCAGTCCCAAAAAATTTTGCTTAGATTTGTAGTACATGTGCACATCTGAATTTGTCTCTCAATCTATACTTTTCAAGAGTATATCAATTATTCTCAGTTCTGTATTTCTAGATTAGGGTTGTTTATGCACACTTGTACTCTAGGTTAAATCATTCAAATTTGCACTTTTGTATCACTTCTTCCTCTCATTTGTAGCAAAGGAATAGAAACCCTAAGAGGTAATCCTTGACTCTCTCTTCATCACAATAAGTAGCCAATGTTTGTTACCTCCCTAGGCTCTTTCATATTCCAGAGTGTGTACATAAGAGTGGGATTAGGGCTTATTTTCTTAGTCTCATTTTTTCCCCTACACAACAAGAAATATAAATAGAGAAGCAACACAACCACAACAAGCCAAACACCAACTAATCATCAAGTTAAAAACATTACTAACCAAGCTAGCCAAAACAAATGGTTTAAGCCAGCAAACAATAGACCTTAGAAAACAGAGCACAAGGGTTAACAAGCACCCACAACCAACAAGAAGTGTTTTCCTAGAATCCCATAACTTGTAATAGAATCTCAATGCCACAAGAAGAAGTACTTGGACCTAACCAAAAACATAATCTGGTCAAATTGGGCCCTTGAAAAATACCATCATACAACTTGTTATTGCATGCTCCCATAACCTAAGAGAGTGGGTTTTATAAGGCTCCCACAACCACTCACAACCCAAACAACAACAACTTGATTTGAAGGCACATTCTGGGATATAGGGCTTTTACAAGGCTCCCAAAACCTCCTGCAAAGAACTCCATAATGGTTTTTACTAGCTCCCTCAACCAACAACATGAAGAATAACCATTTAAAAAGACCCTCAACTCAAAACCCATGCAACCACTCCACCTCCACAGGAGAGAAAAATATCTCAAAAAGAGATTCATGAGAATGGGTAAGAGGATCAAAAGAGACCCTCAAGGGTTTTAGATAGGCACCCATAATCTCAAACTTTGAAAAGACTAGAACTGAGATCAAAAGATTGTAAGGAAATTTGCAGCAATCTTTATGACAATTTCCACATAACCCATTTAATATTTCAATCAAATCAACATATAGAAGCTATGTGTGAAGAATATACAACATACCCATAGTCAATTTATTTTGGTGTTTGAGAATGGTGGATGCATACTTATTGGCCCTTATGTAATACATACAACAAATGCACGTACATCTACATATTTCACATCCATCTAGGTCCTCCTAGGTGAAACAATACAATATGATATTATAATATAATTCCATGTCCACCTCACACAATAATAAAATAATACAATAATGAAACATTATTATGTAAGGTGTACGACACCATTTTCCCAACCTTCTCCCACTTGTTGTATATATTGCATAAGGGCCAAGAAGTATAAAACCACCATTCTCAAACACCAAATTAAATCAAATCAACACATAGAAGCCATATGCAAATAATAGACAACATACTCAAACACCAAATCAACATCCGTTATGATTTACCAAACATGTCCACAACCAAGTACCATAGTCAAGGAACCAAATAAGAATCAAGGAGATAAAAAACAACCTCCTAACATCAAACTAAATCACCACCAAATTACCACAAACATGACTATGCCGTGTCAATGCAAAACATGTACCTGGATACCTAAGACACCATAATCATAACCATTGTTGTACTTGCACTCAACTATCACCCACATGAAACACCAACTCTTAAACCATGTCGAACCATGTCCTCAAACCGAAGACAACCTGTGTACTTTTCACTATAAAAGTCCAACTCTGAAAAACACCTATAAACCTATACCAAGGAGCACTAAATCTGATAATCAGTTGTAGCATCATAAATATCTCATAAAAACATGTGCTCCCTCAAGGTTGTGCCTCTTGACTCATCTGGATGCACTCACACTCACACCCTAAATCTCAAGCACCTAGATATAATCAAAGAAGTACACACATCTTCAAACTCATCAAACTAATAGAATAAAATAACTACACTATAGTCAACTGAACATGCTCTCCATTGCCTATTATAAATCCAAAATTCAATTCGGTATGCAAAAGTTATGACCAAAACTGTAGAAAGGAAAACATCTAGTTTCCAGGCTCCAAAACCATGTAAAAATAATTAAAGTATGGGAACCAAACTAGTGCCAAATAGTATTTATTAGAATCAACTTTCCAACGAGTATAAGAAGTCAAAAAATAGACTCCCTGGGTGAAAGTTATGCTTTGTTGAATAAAATCAGCCCATTTCCTTATATGACAATAATTTGTGCCTTTTCAAAATTTCCCTCACTGGGGCCTACTAGCCAAGCCCACACGTCTTCCAAAATAGGTGGCAATTTAATTATTTGTCACTGCATAAACAAATTTAATAATTTCCATTTAATTAAAATATGGATTTTAATTATTTTATTGGCATTTTAAAATGATAAAAATGGCGGTATTTATTTTACGCTCAAAGGAAAGAGCTCAGTGGTGGGGCCACTGATGGAGGCCAAAACTATCAACACCCACCACCGGTAGTACCCTAGACGATAGGGTAATGTGGTCCTTGTAGGCCATACAATACTACAGTTACCCACAGGTATCATAGTACCTGCCACAACTGACACAGGGGGGCCGTGGGGGTGTGGGGTCATGTTCCCCCAACACTAAATATATATATTTTTAGTTATTTTGCAGGAACAAATTATTTTCCGACAAGATTTATTTTTTATTTTTTATTTTTTTGCAGAAAGATTGATCAAAGTTTACGGTCGTCACGACCATAACTCAAATTTTTGCAATATTTTCAACTGTGACCAAACTTGGGCAAATTATATATCAATTTTAGTTTCTCAGCCAACTTGAATCTATCCATGAGATCCATTTTGGGCCACACGACCAAAAATGAAATCTCATCTCTAAAACCCTCATTTAAAGAAAAATTTGAATGATGCCCTAGATTGACCAACTTCGTCAAACCCCAAATCTACAAACAACCCATCATAACAACAAACCCAAATAACATAGATGTGCAATAACAACCTACAAAACCATATATATTGCCTTTTATTTTCATTCTTTCATGCATTCATGGATTCCAACTAGGGTTATAAACACTATTAAACCAATAGCTCTGATACCACTTATAAGGAAACTTCCAGTGATCTTTATGATAATTTTCACATAACCCATTTAAGATTTCAATCAAATCAACACATAGAAGCCATATGCAAAGAATAGACAACATACCCATGAAAATGTGAACATACCCATGAAAATGTGACACAGGATATATCTTGGGAAACCCTCATGAGAGAAAAACCTAGCCTCTAAAAACATCATTCACCATTTATTATCAGCAATGCATGTTGGCATTTTTGATGATTGTTGTTGTCATTATCATTGATGGATACACACTTGCTTTGAGATCACTTTTTTTATGTATGAGTTAAATCTCAACTGGTATTTGTTCTAACCGGTATGATGTATTATAGTCTTAAGACTATCGGTGTTTTGTAGAAAGTGTTTATCGGTCTCAAGCGATATGAAGACCCCAAGTGGTACGAAGGAACGAAGTGCACAACACATAATTCACTATCTTCATTTTTGTAAAACATGCAACCGGTATTTTGCTTAAACTGGTATTTTGTTTGAACTGGCAATACTCTGTGACAAGTTACCAACCAGCATTTTGTGATGACTTACCATCCACCGATTGTTTGGCAGTGCCAACACTTTGACGGTGCATTTGTGTCGCGTTACCAAAAGTGTCCAGAAGCATTGAACCTAGGAAATTGTATTGTAATCCTATTGGACCGACATGAAATCAGAATCCTTTATAAGGACATCATGTCTAGGGTTTTAGTGAGTTGCCAGGGTTTAAGGTGTTTGATGAGTTTTTGTAAGTGTGATCATAGAAGAGAAGTTGAGGTCTGCAAGAGAAGGCAGAGTGTGAATGTGTTGAAGACTAAAGTAATACTAGAATGCATTAGGAATGAGCTATCAAGGATCTAACCAAGCAATCTGTGCTATTTTCTAGATCACTCAGTTGTTGATTACTCACATCTTCGACAAGTCTGAAGCCCTTAACTGGGTAGGCCCAAAAAGCCTTCTGTAAATCCTCTAAAAAGGTGGTTCACATCTATGGATCTAAAATCCTCTAGCAAGGTAGTCTTTAATCGGACTTATCTCCTAATAGAGATTGAGATTCCTAATAGGATCTGTTAAGGTAAAGAACATTGTATGACCTTAACTGGTCTGGTTCCTATTCTGCAGATAGTTACTTGTGAGTTTCATCTCACCGTGGTTTTTCCCATTTGGGTTTCCATGTCAAATATCTTGTGTTATGGTGTTATTGCTCATGTGGGTGAATGCATTATTTGCTATTTGGTTTGCATGTGTGATAACCGATTTGTTTACTAAACTATTTTACTAGTTTACTGTTAGGCTAGTAAAGTGTTTAAGTATAGTAATTTTTGGTATACTAATTCACCCCCCCCTCTTAGTATTCATCAATTGGTATCAGAGCCAACATTTCTATAAGTTTAACCACTTTGAAAGAGATATGGGGGAATACACTGTGAGGGGACTTACTCATTGGCTCACTCAGTCTAAGCAAGCCTATGATGAACTTGTGGTCAAATATAAGGCCTTTTGGGCAAAAAGGAGAGAACATGCTGAAAAACTGATGGAGCTAACTGAAAACAGTTCCTCTGATGAAGCAGACATGGAAGCCCTAATTCAAGAAGTAGAAAAGCTGAATGAATCCAATTCCAACCTAAGAAAGGAGTTGGAAGGACTGACTATCCGAATGTGTCAAGAGCTTGAGACCTGGAGGAAAGTTGAAGATCTTATAAAAGACATAGATCATGAGATCTCCAAGTTAAAACAAGAAATCAGTGCCCTAACTGCTCAACTCCATGCGAGAAAAGTGGAAAAGGAAGACATGCAAGGAGAACTAAACATAGCCATCTCCGAGAATGCAAACTTGATGGAAACAAATGCTGCCATTTCCAAAGAACTCTCTGAGTCAAAGGGAATACTTGCTAAGTTCAACAAGAGTACTGTTAAGCTAGAGTAAAAGCTTGAATCGACCAAACCTGTCAAGAATACTGATGGACTTGGTTACTCCGGTCATGAGGAAGGTGAGACCTCTGGTGAAAATGCTGAAGCATCAAAGAAGCAACCGACATTCAAAGGTAAAGGTAAGAAAAAGTTCAAACCTATTTTCTTTAACTGTCTTAAAGAAGGACATGTTGCTAATGTGTGTAGGAGCAAAGCCTCCAATAATTTTCCTTACTTTATAAACAATGTACCTAGATCCAATAAGTTCAATGGTAATTGTTATGCATGCAACAAGTTTGGGAATAGAGCATCTGAGTGCAGGTCTGTTATGAACAACACTGGAAGATATCCTCAGAGGACTCAAGGAGTTGGTCTGGAACCTTTTGTGAACTAGAATCCCAACCAGTTTAATACCTATAATTATTAGTCAGGTAACGGTGGCTATCAAGCGGATACTGGATGGAGAGCAAACTGTTTGATCTATCAATGTCATGGTCACACTACTACAACATGCATGAGGAAGAATGGTAACATGAATAATGGACCATGGAGAGCACCTGGAATGGTCTGCTATCATTGCAACAAAATGGGTCACATTGCTAGATTTTGCAGAACAAGAAAGAACATATCGGATGACATACCAATCGCTCCGGAAGGAAAGATTGATATTGAAATTGTTCAAGTGGATATGAACAAAACCTGGAAAAAGAAACCAGGAGTGTTGCAAGAAGAACCAGTTTCTACACCTAGTGTGGAAATTTTGGAACCAGCAAACTAAGCTACAAAAAGCTTGGGGGAGCAAACGGTGAAATATCTCAAACCCCCGGTTGATATCGGTAAAAGATCTTAACCAGTATGAGATACGTGTCAGTCGAGAGAAGATCGGAAATGGTAAAAGGCAAATTAAGGTTTACGCCCTAATAGTGGAGCATTTATTATGGTAGGTGGAGAACCTATTTTAAAGGAATTTTCAAATCATTTCTCACTTATCATTTTTTGAGTGAAGAAGTTTTCAAGTGCAGAGCGAAGAAAAGCGATTTGCATAGCGATTCAAAGAATTTATCAAAATCTTGAAGAAGAATCTGAAACAAACATCTGTTGGAGAAGTGTAGAACACAAAGTGGTATTTATGAAACCAAAGGAGTGTGTGGTGAGGTTCAAGTTGTGAAGCCCTAAATCTTGATTTACGAAGGTATTTTTCAAAATTCTCTGTTTATCATGGCTTCCACATCACATGCTAGTTCTAGTGCACCTGTCGAGTTAGTAGATTTTATTCAGAGGAAGGCAAAATACAATGCCCTATCCCTAGTACCCGGTGGAGTTATAATGGAGGAAGGCATTTTTGATTACATAGATTGTAAAATTGAAGACTTAGGGTCTCTTGTAATCCATTCCTAGTTGAGTTTGTTCTGCAGGAAGGACAAGAAGATTAAACCAGAATTTAGCATTCTGGAAAAGAAGAAACTTCACAATGCAGTCTATTTTCTTGAAGAATTTTCAGATGATCACATTCACATCATTTTGAGCAGAGTGCACGGTGATAAAATGTACTTATAACGGATGCATGACATCATACCGGAAGCGATTCATGTCGTCACCAGTTTCTATAATAGAGGGGAAGTGCCAGCCCTAAGGAAGGTTAGCAAGACTGAAATGTCCAAGCTCACCAGTTTAGTGAGAGACTCACATGGAATGACCGTCAACTCAATCAAGGATGATCTAGTCAAGTATGCCTGCATGGTGATAGGTTACCGAACATTCTCTGCTAGTAGAATTAATTTTGTCTCTGCTGCAGTGGTAAATGCCGCTTACATGATGATCAAGGAAGATGCATCATTTTATCTATGCACTTGTATGCAAAGACAACTTCTGTTGAATCTTAATTCGATCAAACAGGACAATGCACTGAGATTTAAATTCGGACAACTATTGGTTGGGTTGTTCTTTTACTTCCAATGATACTTTCCAGGAGTAGGTGACATTCAGTGGTCTACCAACCAACCGGTGACAAAGAAAAACAAAGAAAGCTTGCAAGCAGTTGGAACCAGCTACCCTGAAGTCCTGAACAAGTACTTTGATGAGTTCAGAAGTAAGATGAGCCTAAGGATGAGGATATCCAGTGATATTGTCAAGAAATATGAAGAGGACATCTTCTTTATCGTCAAAGTGGATGAATGCAGAATGGAGGCTGTTGAGCCTAGACAGGAAGAAGTGGAGCCTATGGGCTATGAGGTAATGTATGATATGCTGGACGGGTATGCTTCTACCCTAATCACCTCACCCCTTGATCCTAAGGAAAAGAGAACTGACACCTATTTGGAAAGGGTTACACTATTGAAGAACCCTCTATAAATAAAGGAAAGGCAGTGCCTTCAGCATCGACACCAGTTACTGCAGCCAGTTCCAAAGTGACCAAGCAGTCACCAGCTAAGAAGAAACAGGAAGCTACACCCGCCAAAGTCTTTGAGAGGAAGTGGAAGACAAAAAGCAATACACCAGACTCAGAAGAAATTGTGTCAGAAGAACCACCTAAGAAGACCAAGAAAATGAGGAAAAAGACAAAGAATGAACTGGCAACATCTATACTGGTAAATATTGATATTTCTTCTTACAAACTTCTGACACATTGTCAAAGAACTATAAAGAATGTTAGAAGAAAATTGCTTGGTGATTTGAAAGAATACTTTGATGATTTCAATGAAAATGAGCAAGAGGAAATAGAAGAGGAAGTTATTCAATAGTTACGTGTTAATGACCAGTCGCCATTAGAAATTAGATCTGAGGCACCTGATTCTTTATATAATTCTTTAGATAACAAATGGCACATTGCCATAGAGAAGGAACAAGAAATAAGAGAGGAAGTATTTGCACACTATTTTCCTAATGTGTCTAATTCTGAACTTTTTGAAGTTATGGAAAAAAACAAAGGTCTCTTCTTTATGCAAAGAAGGAGACTCCTATTGCTAGAAGGAAAAGTTCCTAAAGTGGTGAAAGAGACCCACTCTCATGCCAAGGCTGCTATGAGATTGCACAATGTATCTGAAGCCAACAAAAAGGTTGAGCAAGAATCAGAAATAACCAAATCGGATGAAGTATATAATAGTGAAGGGGAACAGGTCACTAAACAAATGGAACCCATTGGTGTTGATGCCTTAGATGGTGAAAAAGTTACTCAAGGTACACCACCAGAAGGAACAGGATAGGAGAAGCAGGCAGAAGAAGAAAAGAAGCAACAAGAAGCAGAAAAGAAGAAATAGGTAGATGAAGAGAATAAGAGAAAAGAGGAGGAAAAGAGGAAAGATGAAAAGGAAAAGAGAAAAGAGGAGGAAAAGAGGAAAGGGGAAGAGGATAAGAGAAAAGAGGAGGAAAAGAGGAAAGAGGATGAGGATAAGAGAAAAGAAGAGGAGAAGAAGAGAAGAGAAGAGGAAAATAAGAAACAAGAGGAAGAGAAGAAGAAGAAGGAAGAGGAAAAGAAAGAAGAGGAGAAGTGGAAAGAGGAAGAGAAGGAACAGGAAGAGGAGAAGAGGAAGAAGGAAGAGGAGAAGAAGAAGGATGAAGAAGAGAAGAAGCGGAAAGATGAAGAAAAGAGACAAGAAGAAGCGAAGAGAAAGAAAGAAGAAGAAGAGCAGAGGAAGGCTCAAGCAAATAAGCAAAAATCCAAGGACAAGGAAGCAGTGGAAAAGAGCACACAGGTAGAGACCCCAACGGCAACCGGTAGTTAGGCTAAACTAGCTGACATTACTAGTCCCATTGACCTCCAATTTGCAAATGAAATAGAGTTTCTCCAAAGCATTAAGGTTGCTTAAGAACGCCTGGAAGTGATAAGGAGGAAAAAGGAGCAAGATGTGATCCAAGCTGCGGTGGACACTCTTACTAATTTGATACCCGGTATGAACCTTCCTAGTACCGATCCCTCACTTGCACAATTGAAGCTCCTATGCACAGTTGTTGAATACTAGGTGCAAAGCCTGGAAGAGGTTGCAGAAGCAAATGTCAAGAAGAAACATCTAAAGGCTCTGGACACTGCCTTGGTGAAAAAGTTAACAGAACTCTGGTCTGATCTTTAGAAGGTACAAAAGGACATCAAAGGAGAAATGGATGAGGGCAATCTACTACTCAACAAGATATGCCTACCTCATCTATTTTGTGATGATGTGCTCACTCAAAAGGACAAACTGAAAACTGATATGCAGTCATTTATTAGCACCTTTAAGATGCCATATGACTCCTTCTCCACATATGGACAAACTGCTCACCGGTTTCAACTTCAATCTGCAAGACTAGAGGCAGAGATAAGCAACTGGACACGTAATTTGCAAGAACTTCAACTGGTCCTACTGCCAAGACTACAAATTCTCCAGAAATGCTACCTCAATATAGATGCCCTAACAGTTACTCAAAAGATGAGTACCATGGATGCCATGGAGGAGCAGGTTTATCAAATGCAAATGGAGCATGAGGTTGCTACTTCATTCCTTGAATCATGGTCTTTCTCCATGAAGACATTTATGCAAGACTTTAAATCAGTTTTTGAAAAGTTTCACTCTTTATTGTCATAAACTCTTTAAATCAGTTATTAATGCTAAAGGAACAAGGGTTATTCAGCTATACTTTGTCATTGTTGGCAAAGGGGGAGAAGTATTCTGGTATTTAAAATTTTGATGCATGCTATGTATACTTTCATGTTATTTCTGTTAAGGATTAGTATACATTGTATTTTCTGCAAAAGGGATAGTGTATATGCTTAGGAGGAGTAATTTTGATTATCGCATATTTTTGTTGTAAAACACTTAGATGTCAAAATTTTCCTAAGTGTTGCCATCAATGCCAAAGGGGGAGATTGTTGGCATTTTTGATGATTGATGTTGTGATTATCATTGATGGACACACACTTGCTTTGAGATCACTTTTTGTATGTATGAGTTAAAGATCAACCGGTATTTGTTCCAACCGATATGATATATTATAGTCTTTAGACTATTAGTGTTTTGCAGAAAGTGTTTACCAGTCTCAAAACCCCAAGTGGTACGAAGGAATGAAGTGACACAACACATAATTCCTAGTCTTCATTTTTGTAAAACTGGCAACCGGTATTTTGCTTAAATAGGTATTTTGTTTGAACCGACAATACTCTGTGATGAGTTACCAACCAACATTTTGTGATGAGTTACCATCCACCAATTGTTTGGCAGTGCCAACACTTTGACGATGCATTTGTGTCGTGTTACAGAAAGTGTCCAGAAGCATTGAACCTAGGAAATTGTATTGTAATCCTATTGGACCGACATGAAATCAAATTCCATTATAAGGACATCATGTCTAGGGTTTTAGTGAGTTGCCAAGGTTTAAGGTGGTTGATGAGTTTTTGTAATTGCAATCATAGAAGAGATGTTGAGGTCTATGAGAGAAGGCAGAGTGTGAATGTGTTGAAGACTGAAGTAATGCTGGAATGCATTAGGAATGAGCTATCAAGGATCTAACCAAGCAATCTGTACTATTTGCTAGATCACTCACTTGTTGATTACTCACATCTTCAACAAGTCTGAAGCCCTTAACCGGGTAGGCCCAAAAACCCTTTTGTAAATCCTCTAACAAGGTGGTTCATATCTATGGATCTAAAATCCTCTAGCAAGGTAGTCTTTAATCGGATTTATCTCCTAACAGAGATTGAGATTCCTAACAGGATCTATTCTGGTAAAGAACATTATATGACCTTAACCGGTCTGGTTCCTATTCTACAGATAGTTACTTGTGAGTTTCATCTCACCATGGTTTTTCCCATTTGGGTTTGCACGTCAAATATCTTATGCTATGGTGTTATTGCTCCTATGGGTGAATGCATTATTTGCTATTTGGTTTGCATGTGTGATAACTAGTTTGTTTGCTAGACTGTTTTACCGGTTTACTGTTAGACTAGTAAAGTGTTTAAGTATAGTAATTTTTGGCATACTAATTCACCCCCCCTCTTAGTATTCATCAATGCATCCATTACAATACAAACTATGAAAAGCCTTTGAAAAACCAGCCATAACCAAGCACTCCATATGACCAAGAATAAATCCACACATCGCATGCCATCTTCCTCCTTCATAAATGCTAACCTTGATAACCCAAACAAATACCCTTGTGGTTCTTTTATAGAGACAAGAAACCACAAAACCACCGAGTGGTATTACATCAAAACCATGTGCCTAAAACCATTTGACAATAAAATATAATATTTTTCCTACCTACCCTTGACCCACATTTAATATTGGGTACTTTATCAGAATTACATTTCCTGATATTAAATAAATACAATATAATAATACCAATGTGTCTATACAACACATCAAGTGGTTACAATAATTTTCCAAGGTAATCTCTACATGTTGCACGTCCATCTAAGTGCTCCTAGGTGCAACAATACAATAGGATATTACAATATAATTCCATGTCCACCTCACACAATAATAAATTAATAAAAACAATGAAACATTATTATGTAAGGTGTACAACACCATTTTCCCAACAAATATCCTCCAATAATACCACCTCAATAGGAGGTAAAGGAGAGAAAACAACCAAAAAAACCATACTTAGTACCAAGCTAGCCACCATGGAAAGCATTAAAAGCCTCCCACCAGTACCTCCCAACATCATCCGTAGCATTAGCCTCCACCACAATAGGAGAAAGGTTATCTCCAATACTAGCCATCTCCACCTCAAAAGAAGATAGGGCCACGTGAATAGGAAGAACTAGATATAACCAAGGATACTGAAGAAGCAACAAGAGGGCAAGCATCTACTAGGAAAATAGGAAAAAATCCACAACAAGGCAGCCAAAGATATGTACATATAACAAAGCCCTCCGAAATGGCACAACAAACAACTCAAAATAGGCATGAGAGTACATGTGCATAGTATGAGAAGACTTGGGATCCCCAAAACAACTCCTTGTTCCCCTCATCAAAACCCTTAGATAAATAACATGAAAATGACCAATGATGAGTAAGAAGACGAAATTGCCCCAGCCTAGAAGGGGGGCACAAAAGCAAGAAGGCTGAAGCCACCCACATTACTGAGGAGAGCCCCAGAGCATTTGACCATTGACTTCACCCTAGTGCCACTACCAACAAAACCATCTACACCACGCCAAAGGTTGTACCCCAAAGACAAATTTGAGTAGCTACCCACAAAGAAACATCCACTAGGCGGATGTGTAGGAAAAACCCTGCACACCTCCCAAACACCTTGTTCATACTAAGAATAGGAAGAAAAGGCAACATGCAACCCAAAAATCCCTGAACTCCATGCTTCCCCAATCCAAATCTACCATATAACGCACATGCAATGGCAGGGAAAAGAGGCCCCAACCTCATCGTAATCATCTGCATCATCTCCATCTCCTTTGGTATCCTTACATCTATAATGGCGTTTGGGTGGACCTCAGAACCTTGGATGCTTCTTTGTCTCCGTTCTTTTCTTGGCTGAACCTTATCATCATTCCTCCTTCTCTAGTGGAAGATGTGGTTATTTTGGAATCGCTCTTTCTTGGGGCAATTTTTGGTGGCAAATGCTTTTAGAATCATCACCAGGTCTTTTTCTCCTCCCCCTTTTTGGGCTGGAATTTGGAATAATCTCCTAATTCCTAAAGTCAATATCTTCTTCTAGTTATTCATGCAAAACAAGATTGCTACTATTGATAATCTCTATAAACATGGGATCCCCATCACTAATAGTTGGTTTTTATGTAAAGAGGAAGCCAAAAAAGTTGATCATTTTCTCTTACATTTCTCCTTTTCTAGGGACATCTAGGTTTTAATTTTCAACCTACAGAATTACAATTGGGTCTCCCTTAATTCTATCCAAAACTTTTGGTTCCAATGGAAGCGCCCTTTTGACAATCATGTGATTGGTATTCTTTAGAACTTATCCCTACCTCATATTGCCTAGTATTCTTTATAACTTATCCCTACTATTAGAATAAGGAATGTTATTAAGAAAAAAATTCTTAATTATTGTCCTGGTAGGAAAGATGATCCTCCTCTTGAGTCTTTCCAGGAGGAATGGGATACTATCAAGTGATGGCAGATAAGCTAGAATATATATATCCCTATTTATAAGATCAAACATAGTAGAGAGAATGTTTCTTGGAATCCACCCCTTTTGGGGTGGATCAAAATTAATATCGATGGGATGGCTAAAGGAAATCCTGGGTCGGTTGGCTATGGGGGAGTGGCGAAGAACCATTTGGGTTTGCTAGTCTCTGCGGTGGCACTCCCTTTGAGCACCTAGAATAACCATTTTATGAAGGCCAACACTACCTATATTGGGCTACTCATGGCGAGAAAGGAGGGGTTCAAGCAGGTTTGGTTGGAGAGTGATTCTCTTAATATCATCAAATGCATTAAGGGATGTACGGTTCTTAGCTGGATTATCTCAAACTTAATCAAAGATTATCTTGAAATGATAGCTGATCTGGAGGATTTCAATATTTCACATATTTTCCACGAATGAAAGAAATCGACAGATCATTTGGCCAACTTGGCGATGGGTAACGTGGTGGTTAAATGGTGGAGTGGAGAGGAAAATTTCCTGAAAATCCCGTGCGACCTGATAAGAAATGATACCAATATCTACGACCTTTCCAATGAAATTTATGATGAAAGATTATGACGGGATAGGAGTTGTTGGGGTGGTATTTCGAATTATTACCACTTTGAGAAGTGTAAGAATATTTAGTTTTCCCTATTTATGGTCTAGTTTCTCCTGGTTTTTCTGGAATCTCTATTTTTCTTGAGCTTCAGAATAAGAGGAGAGAAGAATAGGTTTCAACCCACAACCTATGATAAATGGCAGAAGAACAAGGAGTTTTGAGAGTAAATATCTCATGGTGGGATGGATCCTTTTCTGGAGAAGACTACATGGTCATTCGGTCATTGTTACAGAAAGATTCGTCAAAGGGTCAAATAAGGGTGAGCTGACTACTTTTGGGGTGGAGTTTCAAGTTGATGAAAATCTAGTCACCACTATTATGGGCCTAGATATGAAAGGTAGAAAATTCTATAGAGATAGGAAGTCGGGTGAGGAGGCTATCCTGGCCTTTTATGATAAGGAGAAGGAAAGACTGAGGGTTATGAAGATGGAGGATGGCAGTATAACAGGAAAGAGTTGATTTCTCTCTAGGCTAATATGACAAAATTTATCATGAGGTAGATCACCTTGGATGGTAGCTATGCTAGTATTTTTTCTCATCATTTTACTATCTTAAACCATTTTAGATATGGTAGATTGATTTCCATTCCCTTTTATCTGGTTTCATCTTTGGAGAATAGTTTACTTAAACACTCTGAAAATTAGGATAACCCTATGATTCATGAAGGGCTTATCTTGTTAATTATGGAATAAGCCCAAGCCATGAAGTGAAACCCTCCCCCAAGGATATAACCCACATTTCCTCTTCTAACTCTGATGTACAGTTGGTTTCTGATATAGAAATGGATGAGGATGATAGTTGTATGGCCATGGACTAGCGAGATATCAAGGATATGGAGGACCCCAACTATAAACCTAAAATTGAAGGGGAGTTTATGGTAACCCTGGGAACTTATAGTAGTAGGAAAACCAATCCCCCAAGGTGGGTGACTAGTAAGTTTAAATCCAGCAGCACGAAAATGCAAGACCTGGAGCCTCCCACCAAAAAGAAATCAAAATTGACCAAATCTAGTGGGTCCAAAGCCCTGGACCATGAGATTAAGTTAGACATCCCTATCAAGATGGATGATGAGAAACAGGGGAGTGCGATTAAGGAAAATAAAGGCGAGATAAATGAGGAGAGGGGGATGGGGAATTTCCTAGTGAAGGCTACTAGAAGTCGGAAGAAATGTTGGAAGTGGGTGGAGAAGGAGATTGGATACCTAAAATAAGGGATTAAAGGAATTGTTGACACCTTCATGGAATCCTCTAGGCCCAACAAATCTTAGACAATCATGAGTATGATATAGAAAAATTCATAGGATGTGGAAACCATGAAGGTTAACCAGGAGCACAAAATTGAGAAGTTGGAAGAGGATGTGAGTGAGATCAAGGAAAACCTAAACAATCTAGTGGAAATCAGTATGCAGGCGATGAACAATAGTGCTGATGGTTTGGAGAAGATTAATTCCACGATGACTGATTATAGAGCCAGGACCATTGTAAGTGACCCTCCCATGGGTGAAAAGTAGAAAAACATTTCTTTGGAGGTTAGAAAGAGTGTTACTATTGGGAAGATCAGTTCAGGTCTGTGTACTAGAACCAGGAGTCAGAGCCAAGACCAGGGTACCTTCAGATTCATCATGGAGGACTTGGAGAAGATTAATAGGAGTATTATTCATAAAAACACTGATTTGATGCACTCTCTTAGTTTAGTGCGTGGTCCTGTTTTTTGGTTCCTCATTTTTGTTTTTTGTTGGTGGTCTATGTGGGGCTCGTCCCCTGTTTTGCTTAGTTTTTTGGTCTGGTTGACTACTGGCCATGGTCTATAAAACTTTGGGTTTCAGGTCCTTGTAAAACCTATTTATCTTTATCAAAAATAGTCCATTTTCTTATAGACAATTGATTTCCTAAGAATAGAAAAAACATAAAACTTAAAACAATACTCATCTTAGTCATTTTCAAATAGTTGTTCGAATAAAGCATAAAACTAAAATAGTAATATTGTATTTTGTATGGCATAGATAATAGTTTAACCAAAAACCACAAAAATTGAAAAAACTGAAAAATAACAAAAAACACAATCTTTAAACACAACATCATTCTAATATCCATCTCTAATGAATCATTCTAAACTTATGTCCAATGTAGTGATCACATCTTCAATATCCCCCTGAATGATGAATGGAGGTAAGTCCCAAATGATTTTTGAATGTAACAAAAGGCACTACTAGAAGATATTTGGTCAAGATATCAACAACTTGTTCAGATGAAGGATAAAATTGCAACTCCACTTGTCCATCTTGAAATAATTTTTTGATTAAGGGAAAACATGTTTTGATGGGTCCCTGAAACCCAGTACATTAAGAAGATCAAAAGATAAGAATTAACGCACAAATAAGAAAAAGACAGTTGTTGTACAAAACGCCAGCAAGAAAAAGATTAGAATAGACTAAAGACCAAAATTACCAACAGAAGGTCGAACTTAGGTCAAATTTTGAAGCATCTCTGCCACCTCCACCTCCAATTGATCCATAGTTTATGCAACCCATTTGATGTCCTCTATTTCTTTTCACTGGTTCTGCATCCTTTTAGTACTAGCTTTGGTTCTTCTTCTGCCAGTTTCCTTATCCTCAGGGGTGTTGTCTATGACCTCAATAACACCCTCCATAGCTTTATCCCCTTGGTAGCTCTCTAGCTTGCGGACAAGGGTTTTCATGCTCGTCGAGGCAGCCTTCAGGATCCTGTGGCTCTGGTCCCCAATTTTTTTAAGTGTATTTTGAATACCATCCAGTCAAGCGATCAGTGGCATCTGCTCTATTTTCCAGGGAAGTATAATTGTTGCGGTTAGCATTTATAATATCCTCCACATTGCCAATTCCCTTGGTTAGCTCACTTAGACAATCTGAGAGGGAGTTGAATTTTCCGGAACCTAAGGCCTGTAAGGTTTTGATTTTCCCAGCTTCATTGGCTTGCTTGACTTTTATGCCCTCGATTTCCTTTTGAATCCAGTTGAACACTTGTTTGAAGTTCTCTATTTCATTATTTATACAAAGACCTATGTCCACTCGGTTCTCTCCCTAGTTCTTGACATCCCTGGTATCAAGATTGACCTCCAGACTAACCTCCCCATCCTCAGTGTTTTGGTCATCTTTCATAGTCCTGTCCTCCTCCATGACGCTCTTTTGCTTCAAATCAGACCTGACAGGCGATCTTTCATCCACCTCCCTTCCTTTTTACTTCTTCTTTTTCTGTTTTAGGCTCACCTAGGTTTGAACCTTCTTGCAGCCGATGTCTGTGTCATTCTTAGTCCCTTCCTCCTCCTTATTCCAACTATCATCCTCCTCTCTCTGTTTATGTTTAGCAAACCCTTTGTTTTATCTCCCCTATTCTAATTTTTCTTTCGCCTGCTTGTTCCATCCATTTGGGGGTCATCTTCAGACTCAACATTTGTATCATAGCCATCTCCTTCTTCCTCTTTTGACTCATCAAAATGTTCATCCAAATCAGAAATCTCTTCAATATTCCTCTAGATAGTCGTGTTCTTGATGTGGTTATATAGAATCACCATCAAGCCTTCATGCATTGTTGGGTTAATGTGGGGATTGGAAATGGCATCCTTAATCCCCATGTTAAGGGAGCAGAAAAGATAGTAGGGAAGAGAAATCTCATCCTTATGCCTAAAATGATTTAAGAGAACAAAGTGGTAGCTATAGAGCCTAGTATATCTACCATCAAGTGTGATAAACTCCATAATTGCAAGTAAAACCTTTTGCCAAATTAATTTGATTACCTTAGGTGAAAAGTAGGTGTGGCTGCCCTTCACTAGCTTAGCCCTTTCCTCCTCAGTCTTTGGGAACTTCTTCATAGCAGCATCAGAGATTTTTTTGTCTCTATAAAACTTGATGCCCTCCATTGGAATGCTAGTGGCCTTCTCTATCATTGTCTCAGTCACTTTAATCTTCTTGTTTCTAATGGTGAGAGTCACTTCATTCTAGCCCTTTGTGAAAATCCTGGTGATTTCAAGTTGTTTCTCCTTAATTTTTTCCATAAATTCTGTCATTTTGGTAGCATGGAGGATGCTCCAGACCTGTGGATGGCTCTTCCATTTATCAATGATAGTCACCTCTGTTCTCTTCCTTTTACCTCCCATGGTTCTATTAATTTCAGTCTGAAGCTTCAAACTGATAACTTTCTTCTTGTCAAAGTCTCTGTGAAAGCTACTTCGATTACTACAGAACTTTCTGGTGTAGTTGTTGGGGAGGGTTAAAATTGCCCATAAAGCATGCAAAATTCCACTGAAATGATGACTGTACTTCCTCCTTAGTAACCTATAGTGCCAATGCCTATTGCCACAACATTGATATTCACTTCGGGAAATGATACTAAATCTGTCCCTGCTTACCATGTAATCTTTCATAAATAACTATATCATGTGCCATGCATGGTAGATCCCTTTTGCCATTCCAGGTAATTATAGTTTCGCTCCGTACTGCTGCATTGGCCACCCAGTCTACACTGCGATTAGCCTCTCTGAAGACATGTGTGATGTGGCATTTCTTAATCCCCTTTCACATATCTTTGGCAGAGTCTATGATGTTCTTGATTGTCTACAAGGGTTGATGATTTCCAATAAGGCAGTTAATTATGGTTTTAGAGTCACCTTCCAACCAAAGAAAACTAATGCCTACCTTGGAGGCTAATTTAATATCTTGAAGCCCCCCTATAGCTTCCACTAAATGATTAGTTTGAATGCCTAAAGGATAGGTGACCACTCTTGTACAAAACCCAGCCCCACTACGAATGATGCCACCACAACCAAATCAAAATAAGCCTATGTTGTTGGTCCTTCCTCCCTAATGATTGGTTCAAAGCCAACTTCGATGGGGCAGCTAAAGGAAACCCATGCCCGGTCTTGAAATAAGTTATAAATATAATGATCTTGGATCTCTATCTATTTCTCTCTAGCATGAAACACAAGATTCTTTGTCATGGAAATAGTGCTATTTTTATCACAATAGATGGTGGTTAGATGTTCCTCAACCAAATATAGCTCTATCAATATCCTTCTACTCCATACTGCTTGAGAACTTATGGATGAAGCTGACCTTTATTCCACTTCTATTGTAGAAAGAGCCACTATTCCTTGTTTCTTACTAATCCATGATACAACTTTAGAGCCAAATGAAAAATCATAACTAGATGTAGATTTCCTATCATCCACTAAATTGGCCCAATCTGAACCTATGTAACCAACTATCTCAAAAAAATTAGTGGGAGAATACTGAATACCAAAATTTTGTTTACCACTCACATACCTCGTGATTCTTTTAGCAGCTTGCCAATGTGACTCATGTGGATCTTTCATGAACCGAGAGATAAGGCTCACAACATACATAATATCAAGCCTACTGGTAGTGAGGTACATGAGGCTACCGATCAAACTCATATATTGAGTAGCATCAACCTTGGGACTATCATCCTCCTTGGTACATTTTTCAGCAAGTTCTTTGCATGCCACCATTCTAAAATTCTTCAATAAATTAGCTACATACTTGGTTTGAGAAATGAATATACCTTTTTGATAGTTGTTGGACTTCCACAACAAGAAAATAGTGCAAGAGTGTTAGATCAGGCATTTCAAATTCTTGTTTCATTTTTGTGTGAAACTTCTCCATGAGAGCTTTGCTATTACTTATATAAATAAGATCATTAATATAAAGACAAACTATAAGAATATCATTACCAATATGTTGGACATACAAGGTCGGCTCTGAGTGGCTTTTGGTGAATCCTTTCTTCATGAAATAACGATCAATTATAGCATTCAAGGATGAGGAGCATGCTTCAACCCATAAAATGCTTTCTCAACTTGTAGACTAAGTGTTCTTTTTCTGGAACTTCTTAACCCATAGGTTACTCCACATAAACTTCCTCATCTATGTAACCATTAAGGAATGGTAGCTTCACATCCATTTGAAATGTATGCCACTTGTATTGTGCTGTAACAACCAATATAATCATGACTATCAAGTCTAGCCACAAGAGCAAATATTTTTGCATAATCCACTCTAGGAGTTTGTGCAAACCCCTTGGCAACTAATCTTGCCTTATATTGTTCAACTAAACCATTTGCATGGTATTTGACTTTGTATATCCATTTCACACCAATCACTTGCTTATCCTTGGGAAGTTGAACTAATTATCAAGTATTATTCTTATGAATAGAATTCATCTCATCATTCATAGCATTAACTCATAATAGTTCTTTCATTGCATCTTCATACACAAAGTATTCAACTTTAATTGTACTAAGAAAAGAAAAATTAACAGATGAATTTATATTGGCACTCCTTTGATAAATATCAATTTAAATTTGTATCTTTTTTGGAATTGATGCTGGAGCTGATGGTGGAGGTGAATCTTTACCTGAGTTTGAGAAACTTGAAGAGCTAGGTGAGCTTGGAGGACTAGAACTTGAACTTGAACTTCCACTTGAACTTGTGGGGAGAGGAGGAGGAACACTATTATCTTCCATGTTTATGATTATTGATGAATTTTGTTGCACAATATCTTTTCACTACCATACTCCCCCTTCATCAAAATTCACATCCCAGCTAACTATCCATTGCTTTGTCTCAAGATTATAGAATTTGTACACTTTAGTTGGAGTAGAGTAGCCCACGAAGATACAAAGTTGAGATTTGACATCCAACTTTTTTAGCTTTTGAATTGGAATATATACATATGCTAAGCATCCAAAGACTCGAAGATGAGCCACTGAAGGCTTGTGACCACTCCAAGCTTCCTTTGGAGTGAGGTTTTAAAAAAACTTTCACGTGGGACTATGGTTGAGAATATAGATGGTAGCGGCTACCGATTCTCCCCAAAAAATATTTAAAATATTTTTTGTTTGCAACATGCTTTGTGTCATTTACATAATGGTACAGTTCTTTCTTTCAGCAATTCCATTATGTTGAGGTGTATATGTGATAGTAAGTTGTCTTTGTATTCCATTTTTAAGAAAAAAAATCAGAAAACTCATTAGAAGTAATTTCTCCCCCTCTATCTTTTTTGAGTATCTTGATAGGATACCCACTTTGTTTTTCAGCCATTGCTTTAAAATTCTTGAAGCATGCATAGGCTTCAGATTTCTACTTCAAAAAATAAACCCAAGTGTGGCGAGAGTAATCATAAATGAAGGTCATAACATAAAGGGTCTTACCCAATGATTTCTCTTGAATATCACCACAAATGTCAGCATACACAAGCTCTAGAGGAGATTTGGCTCTACAAGATTTTCCCATAGGAAAGTTGTCTTGATGATGCTTACCAAGTGCATAGCTTGAACAATCTTCTTCTTTTCTCTTGATTGGAAGTAACTCTCTCACCATATTCTTCTTATTCAACAAAGTTAGCCCTTGAAAATTTAGATGACCATATTGTTGATGCCACAGCTATGGATTATATCTGGCTGATGGAGTGCATGCAACTTATTAGAAACCAATGTGAGAGGAAACAATCTATTCTCTGTCATGTAAGTCTTTTCCACAAGATGATGATTATTAGATTTATCAAAGATTTTGCAGCAACTATCTTCAAATACTATTTTATAGGTCTTTCCTAGAAGTTTTCATATATTCTAAACGCTATGCTGTAACTTTGGCACAAAGAAAGTATTATGCATATGTGTAGTGTCTCCTTTCTTAGTCTTGACTGCAAGGGTACCTTTTCCTACTACGTCAATCTCCTTACCATCCCCAACTTTAACTTGACTTCTCATTAAATCATCTAATTTGACAAAGAGATCAAATTTGCATGTCATGTGATTTAAGCAGTCGTTGTCCAAAAAGAGAAAAAACTTCTTGGTGTTCTTTTGCCAAATTGCATGCAAAGAATGTAGAATTCTTTTCTTCAGAAGATTCTTCTAAATAACTTGCTCTTGATTTATTAAAGTTAGATTTCTTCTTCCCACACTCAAATTCATAGTGCACATATCTTTCATAATATATACACTATATACTTCTATGATCAGCAAAAATTCATCATCTTCCTCTATTATTTCCTCTTCCTCTTGCTCAACCTCTTCCTCTATTATTACCAAAAGATTCACTTTAAAATTTAGAGATTTTGATTACTCAATTTTCATAGAAGACTAGAAATCTTGCACAAAAATTTATGTAGAACATTGCATATACTACTCATGAGATTGCAAAGAAACAATTAACTCTACAACTTTGGAAGTAGTTATGTCTTTACTTTCTCCTTGAGTCCTAGTAATAAATTCATGAATGTACTCAAATTCCTTCATCCTCAAATTTTTAAATTATCTTCGAAAAGTTTGAAGTCTTACCAATTTGGTTTTGTTTGTATTGTGGTATGCAATTTGTAGAACCTCCCATGCATCCTTTGATTTTGTCATACTAGCGATTTGAGTAAAAATTGAAACATCCAAAGCAAATTGAATGGTGAAAAGAGCTTTCTTATATTTGTTTCTATCTTCTTTGAGCTGATATTTATGTTGTGTTGTCCATGAACTTAATGTATTCTAATCAGTAGGTTCTGGGTATCTGCCATCCACTAGTTCCCAGAGATCTTGGGATAATAGTAGGGTCTTCATTTTGATACTCCAATAATCATAGTTGTCTCCAGTAAACAACGCAAGATGAAGTGCTAAGTCTTTTCCATTAGCC
The DNA here is from genome assembly GCF_030272615.1 of Cryptomeria japonica. Classification (NCBI taxonomy): domain Eukaryota; kingdom Viridiplantae; phylum Streptophyta; class Pinopsida; order Cupressales; family Cupressaceae; genus Cryptomeria; species Cryptomeria japonica. The sequence continues at coordinate 669,075,218 of NC_081415.1, read as the reverse complement.
ATCTAGACATAACTAATGCTCTGACCTTCCTACCTGCACAATTAGAAATCTTGCAATCTACTTTAATACCAATTGAAAGATTATGATAATTTTGAAAACACTCACAAGACACAGATAAAAACAATATTTTGTTGAGAAATTGCAAAACTTAAATTACGTATGAAAAACTTGAATGTGTATTATAATAATAGTTAATTGTCTTATAGAGAATTTATTTCCTAAGAATAGGAAAAACATAAAACTTAAAACAATAGTCATCTTAGCAGTTTTCAAACAGTAGTTCGAATAAAGCATAAACTAAAACAGTAATATTTTTTTCCTTATGGCGTAGACAGCAGTTTAACTAAAACACTAAAAAACTAAGAAAAACAAAAAAACATAATATTCACACACAACATCATTCTAATATGCATCTCCAACAAATCATTCTAAACTTATCTCCAACATAGAGATCACATCTTCAAATATTTAGATAATTTTTTACAATTTCAAACTAAAGAATATTACAAAACAAGTCATTTTACTTTTTATTACTGCTTTCAATTCTAGATCTAACTGCAAAACTCTATAGTGAAACAATTAACACACTCCATAACAGAAATTTATTCCATACGGAATTAAATTCATACTTCATCTTGATTATCTTAAAAATATAATTTTATTTATGTTTAATTATAATTTCAACTCATTGAAGTTATTATAAACTAATATGTTTACTCAAATTATAAATAAGAAATTATTTTTCTTAATATTATTTCTATATTATCATCTTGTCATTACTTCCAATATAAGTTCTTGTAAGCACAACAATACAATGGGACTTATATTTTAACTAATTTAAGAATCTCTTCCACATTAGAATCCAACTATAAAAGATCAAGAACCAAAATAAAACTCCAAATTAAATTTTCACTGGAACTTGAAAACTCCACGTTGAAAACTCACTTCTTTAACTAATTAAACTCAAACTTTTACACACCTTGCTACCTCTTTATAAACGAGAAAGACAACACATAAAAATTAAAGTTGTATAATAAACTTAAATGTGACTCTAACTATTACCATACCATAACCACTTTATGGACTCCGCCTGGTTCTCTCTGGAATTGTAGTAAATTTTGTTTTCTCTGCCATTGCTTCTTCCGCAAAGATCATCTCTAATCCTTTAAAATCATTCATGTTTACTTTTCTTCTATGTGAGGCGAGAATTACAGCAAAGGCACTATTAAAAAAGATCGGCAATTCATCGTAATTCTCTGGCGTAAACGACGAATTTTCTTAAATATCACAATTAATGGGCAGATTTAGGAAGTTACATGTTTTTCTCAGCAACTTCTCAACGTCGTTCATTTTAGCTATATCTCTTATGTAGCCCATGATAAATAAATCTATAAATGAACTGAGGAATCTCGCAGAAGTAAAGGAGGATAGAAGGATTCGCAATTGGCCATGGATACAAAAGAGAGAAGTTTAAAGCTATTAGGAGCATTTGGAATAGTAGGAGAAACCTTCAAAATCATTCGCTCTCAAGCTAAATTGTTGGGAACCATCACTCTGGCCTTTATTCTCCCTTGTGTTTTCATAACACTGATACAGATTTTGATTTCACCGCTTATTTTCTCTGAGATTTTTCCTAACGAATCAGATCAATGGTGGACTGTGACCATAATAGAATCTACGGAGTTTGCAGTAGTGCAAGTTCTATGGGAATTATTGTTATATGTGGGGTTGATGCCGTCCATAGCAGCAGTTGTGTACACTATGGCCGGTGTGTACAAGGGAGAGCAGGGAAACTCTATCGCATCTGTTATGAGGTCCGTTCCGGCCATGTGGAAACGAATGCTCATAACTTGCCTGCGGTATTTTATCATCAATTTCATGATTATAGTGACCTGTTCTTTTCTTCTGTTGTTAGCACTGATTATACCATTTGGGTTTTACGTTTTACCGCTGATTATTGTCCTGGTGTTCATGGGCATTTACTTGCATGTGAGAATGTTGTGGCAGGTTGCGACTGTTGTGAGTGTTATGGAAGAGGGATTTTATGGATGGGAGGGCATGAAGAAGAGCCAGAGTCTAATTAATGGTAAGCGCACCACAGCTTGGGAGCTCATTGTTAGGTCCCAGAGACAGCTGAGAGGGGGAGGTGAATCAGTTGTCCAATAAATTCAAACCAAAATTAACTTAACCAAAACTTAATGCTTAATGCCAGTAAACAAAACCTTATACTGGTAGACAGTTTTATCAGTTAATTGCAGTACCGGTAAAGATTAATGCATGAAACAGAAAGACAATAAAATCCACAACACATAACACAAATATTTGTACGTGGAAACCCTGTAAGGGTAAAAACCACGGTGGGAAGCCTTACCAACAATCAAATGATACTATTGCAAATAGTATGTGTATACAATATGGAGTGTGCACATGCAAAAAGGTCAGCTGCCTGGAGCTCACTACTCAATCACAAAATGGGAGTCATACTGACTACAATTGGATGGTTAAATCCAGTGATAATGTACTGCATAAAATAGCATCTTTATATGCTAGATTCAGTACCAGTTAAGTTCTAATATACCTTCTTAAAATACCTTCCTTCAACCTTCAAATGATATCTGCATGTATAGATCTTCTTATTTTCATATATATCCTATTACAATCCTTTACCTTATCGCATATCAATCTCACAAATGAGATATTACATTTATACCATAACCTAAGACCAATTGAATGGGTCAGCTCACTAAGAATATTACAATAAAATCAATTACAAATGAATCAATAATCGATGCATCATGTTGGCTCAATGCATTTACAATAATAACAAATCATCTCCATAACGTGTTGTGTTGATCTGGTGATAGGGAGGTTGTGCAAGTGGGTTGCCCAAGTGGCTTGTATGTTCACAAAGTAATAGGTCCTTGCTAGTTTCAAGGTTTTGTTACTGAAATCAGAGTGCAAAAGGTTTATTGACAACCTAGCAATTCTCCTTGTTCCACCTCCCTAAGACAAAAACTTCTTGGTTGCTCAAGGGCTTCAACTCCATGGTTTCTCTGGCTTGGTATTCTAACTCCTTACTCACTCAATTGGCATTCATTCCTCTATCTTGATCTGTTCTCTGACTACACAAGGTCTCCTTTTATTGGATTACAAGTTTGTGTCAAGTTATACCCCTATGGGTGTCTTTCGCCTTCTATGTTTTGTAGTGTAGTGATCCTTCATAAGTGTCACAAACCAACTTATAGAGTCTACCTCACCAAATATGTTAATTGTATACAAGGACAACTTGTCTCGACTAGATTTGATGGGTTTTAGGCTTTACATCCTCCATTTGTGTACCCGATTTGACAAAAAATCAATTTTGAGGCCTAAAATGGGCTACAAGGAATTAGCCCTCTTTTTGGGGTTTTGTGCTCACCTTGCTCCAACGATGGACTTCCAGGATAAAAGCATCTCATATATGGATACCCTTTTGGGAGTTCTTGAAGATTTTCTGAGTTTTAGGGTCCCTTAAGCCTTCTCCATGACTGTCCCAAAAATAGGTGCAAAAATGAGGGTTTCGAAGCGTTTTGGTGCACACTTGCCTAGGGCTCCATGGCCACAAACTCCTTACACCTGCATTTTGGAAAGAAAAACATGTATATACATATCTTACAAGTTGACCAATTGGTTCTTGGGAAGCCATGAGCATTTAGGGCCTCAAGAAGCCAAGTTGGTCAAGCATCCTTGCCAATTTCCTAGACAAGGCAGTGAAACTGTCAAAACTATATAATTTTGCACAAAACTCAAAACTTAATAAAATTTAATGCCACCAAAGGGAAAAGATTAAGGAAACATAGGAGAACTGAAAAATGCAAAAATAGTATGGCCACGTACAGTAGGTGTATGGACTGCTACTCACTTGGAGTCAAAACATAGGGAAAACAAGGTAAAAAGTGGTGCAAACTTGCAAAGTGCTTGATAATTCTGAATGATCAACCCTTACAATAGTTCAAACAGGAGAATAAATACCTCTCCAAGTTAGTTATCCTCCTGTATGGACAGGTACATGTCCAAGAGCACTTAAATTTGATATTTTGATGTCTAAATGACAACTTTTGATGCCTAGAAGATGCAAGGTTGATCTCAAAGACAACAAATCACCTAAAAACCGTATTCACACCTAAAAACCAAACACCAAACATGTCTAAGAACTTTTCACAACAAAAACACACTGAAAACTCAATTTTGACAACATTTTTCCAAGCAACTCCAAACTGGCAACTTTGAGCAAAAAGATGAAAACAGGAAACATGACCACACAATGAGTTCAAAACTCATCCAAACAACTTAGAACAACACAAAAATAACTTAGAAAAACTTTCCTACTCAAAACTAATAAAAATCAAACTTTCTCTGAAACCTGTGATGAAAATGAGGCCTAGGTGCTCTTGCACCAGCTAGAATAGATATGCTTGTCGGTGCATAACCTAGACCTATTTGCCGGTAACAACAAATATGGAATCCCGAATAGATCAATAACCAAATTTCCAAAACCAAGTGATCAAATAATTTCTTTGACATAACCAAGTATTCTCCAAGTTATTCCATGTGTCGGTGAACCAAATACCAGTGACTATGTATAAGTCACTAACTTGCCGGTGAAAATAACCAAAGATCTCCAAGTGCTGATAAGGTTGACAAGTGTTGACAAGTGTTGACATCAATGACAAAACCATATCAACATATCCAAAATACCAACAATCTCCCCCTTTGGTATTGATGGCAACACAAGATGGAAAAACCATCAAAGTGCCGAAACAAAAATGTCAAAAACCAAAAACCAACAATCTCCCAAAGAGATCATTAACCAGAAATAAAAATACATAATATCTCTCCCCTAGGAATGATTTCTCGCAAAAGATATCTCTCCCCAAATTTTTTTTCCATAACATCTCTCCCCCTTTGACATCAAATGCCAAAGCAATACAAAACCAAATACAAAATACCAACTACTCCCCCTGAGAAGTAGCTCTCCTCATCAAACCTAGAATAAAATATTTCTCTGTTAATTCTTCCAGTTGATGACAAATATCAACTCTCTAAGTGTCTACAGGTGGGGGTAGAACTCCAAGCTGCTCTCTAAGATATTCAAAAGTCTCCTTAGGCAAAGACTTAGTAAAAGTATCTGCAATCTGCTCTTTAGTATTCACATAAATCAATTTCACTTCTTTTGCTTCCACATTCTCTTTTAGAAAATTGAATTTGATAGAAACATGTCTAGTCTTAGAGTGAAATATCAGATTCTTAGATATATCAATTGTTACCATATTATCACAGTAAATAGTTATAGGTTCCTTGCATTTTACCTTTATGTCCTTCAACATTTGTTTGATCCATAATACCTTTTTACAATTAGTTGTTGCTGCAACATATTCTGATTATGCTGTTGATAATGATGTACAACTCTATTTCTTGCTCAACCAAGAAATTAATCTACTACCAAGAAAAAATGCTCCAGGGGTGGTGTTTTTTCTGTCATCTACATATCCTGCCCAATTAGCATCAGTGTATGCACATAAATCAAAGTTTTCATCTGTAGGATATCATAAGCCAAGATTTGCAGTGCCTTGTAGGTATCGGAAAATCCTTTTCACTGTTGATTCATGATTTTCCTTAGGATTACTCTAAAATCTTGAAACAATACATACTTCATTCATAATATCAGGTCTTGTTTGTGTCAAATACATTAAACCTCCTATCATAGACTTGTATCTAGTCGGATTAACAGGTGTTGATTCATCCTTCAAAGATAGTTTATCAGTTGTAGTCATAGGTGTGCTTACCGGTTTAGAGTTTTCCATGCCAAATTTCTTTAGTAATTCCTTCAAGTACTTAGATTGACATAGGAATATACCTTTATCAGTCTGTGAAATCTGCAATCCTAAAAAGAATTTTATCTCTCCAATCATAGACATTTTAAATTCTTGTTGCATTTTGTTAGAAAAGTCCTTACACAATCCATCTTCTCCTCCAAAGATTATATCATCAACAAAAACTTCAATAACCAAGATGTCATCATTAGTTACTTTATAATATAGATTGTTGCCTGCATTACCTTTGGTATATCCAAGCTTCAAAAGATATTTGTCCATATAAAACTTTCCTTAACCTACAAACCATATCTTTGTTATATGTCAAAGAAAATCCATCAAGTTGTTCAATATAAACTTCTTTTTCAAGATATCCATTCAAAAATGCACATTTAACATCCATTTGATATACTTTATAGTTCTCATGTGTTGCAAAAGCCAATAAAAGTCTGACTGCCTCAATTCTAGCTACTAGTGCAAAGGTTTTAATTGTAATCAATTCCTTCTTTCTGTGAATATCCCTTACACACTAATCTTTCTTTGTTTCTGATTACCTTGCCATCTTCATTAAGTTTATTTCTGAAAACCCATTTAGTTCCAATTACATTTGTGTCTTTAGGCCGGGGAACTAATGACCAAGTGTTATTTCTTTCAATTTGTTCCAATTCATCTTCCATAGCTTTAATCCAATATTTATCTTCACATGCCTCATTAATTGATGTAGGTTCAATTTGAGAAATAAGACATACCTCTTCATTTGCCAATCTTCCTCTAGTCATAACTCCTTGATATTTATTTCCAATTATCTAATCTTCATAGTGGTTGAATCTTACATACCGAAGAGTTTTTACTTGTTGTTGTTCTTTAGTAACCGTTGAATCCTCAGATGATGCCAGTGTAACTGGATCAACATTTTGTACTGGTGTACTCACAGTAGATTCAGTTGTGATTATCTCTATTGCCGGTTCAGAGTCCATGTACCTTGAATTTCCTCTAAACCATTCATCAATATTCACATTTGCACTCTCAACAATTTTCTACAATCTCTTGTTAAAAAATCTATATGCCTTGCTCTTAGATGAATAACCAAGAAATATTCCTTCATCAATTCTAGGATCAAATTTGTCAATATACTCATCTCTTCTAATATATCATTTACTTCCAAATATTCTGAAATATTTAAGAGTAGGAGTATTTCCAAACCATAGTTCATGAGGGGTCTTACCGGTTTCACCTTTGATGTGAACTCTGTTGAATGTATAAACTGTTGTATTGACCCCTTATCTCCAATATATATGAGGTAGATTTTCTTATGATATCATGCTTCTAGTTGCATCCAAAATAGTTCTATTTTTTCTTTCTACAACTCCATTCTACTAGGGTGTCTAGGGTGTTGATAACTATCTTCTTATCCCATTCACTTCATAGAATGTATTAAATTCCTTAGATGTGAAGTCACCACCTCAATCAAACATTTGATTTTCTTGCTGGTTTCATTCTCTACCATCACCTTGAATAGTTTGAATTTCCCAAATGCTTTAGATTTCTCCCTAAGAAAAATAACCCAACACATTCTAGAATAGTCATCAATGATTAGCATAAAATACCTATCTCCTTGTATACTTCTAGTTCTTGCTGGACCACATAAATCCGTATGAATTAAATCAAGAACATTGTTAGATTTCTCTGGAATACTCTTGAAATTTTCTCTAACTTGCTTTCCAAATTGACATTCCTTACATACCAGATTGTGAGGTTTAACAATCTTAGGTAAATCTCTTACTGCCTTAGTTGTACTAATTTTCACAATGAAATCAAAATTTACATGACAAATTATCTTATGCCATAACCAACTTTCATCAATATGTGCAATCAAACATGCTTTCTCATTGTTATTCAAATGAAAGATATTACCTCTAGTCTGATTACCGGTTGCAATTTCCAAACTAGTTCTATTTAAGATTTTGAATTTACCATTCTTGAATTGTAACTGAAATCCTTTCTCAACTAGCTGACCAACACTTAAAAGATTATGCTTCAAACCTTCAACATAGTAAACATTATCAGTATTGTGCTTACCATCAAAAGATATAGTTTCTTTTCCTTTGATCATACAAGCTTTATCATCTCTAAATCTCACTAGACCTCCATTGTAATCCTGAAAGGTTAAGAATTTACTCTTATCACCAGTCATGTGATGTGAACATCTTGAATCGATAATCCATTCATCCTTATCTTCAACTTTAGCTACAAGGGCCTTCTCTACTGGTTGAATAGTAGGTGTCAGTTGATCTTCTGTTATAGAAACAAAAGCCCATCCATTGTCTTTCAGTTCCTCATCAAAATCATCAGTAACTCCTCCATCAACACAATAACAATATTTGTCTCTGTTCTTCTTAAACTTGTGTCTCTGATAATCAGGGTTAGGCTTATATGTTCTTTTAGCTTCTTCTCTTAGTCTTGCATGTCTATCAGGACATCTAGAAGCCATATGACCAATCTTATAACAGTTAAAACATTTAAAGGGTGCTTTATCTTCATACTTACTTCCAACTAGACCTTTAGGCATTTTCCTTCCAAATAGTGCTTCAAGCTCTTCCAGTTCTTCATTATGCTTCCTGATATCTTCAATTTCTCTTCTATAAAAGGCTTTCCAATTAGATTTATTAGATGATGATGATGATGTTGTAGATGGTGATGATGCTTTGAAAGCTAGATCTGTCTTAATAGTAGCAACAAGACCAAATTCCTCAAGTTCAAAAGTTGAAAGTTTTCCAACCAAGGTGTCTCTAGATATTGATGCATTAGGCATTGTTATTAATTAATTTATAACACTAACTTTCATTTTATATGTCGGTGGCAATGCTCTTAAAACTTTATAAATAATCTCATCTTCACTTAAGGTTCCTCCACAACATTGTATACCCAAAACAATTTCATTTACTCTTTCCATAAAAGCAGAAATTCTTTCATCTTCTTCCATTTTCAGATTTCCATACCTAACCCAGAAGCATTCAAGTTATGCAATTTTGATTGTGGAATCTCCTTCATTCAATGTTTCCAATTTGTCCCAAATAGCTTTAGCAATAGATCTATCTAATAATCCCATGACTTGCTGATATGATAATGCGTTCAAAAGTGGTTCTCTTTCTTTGCAATCATTTTTCTCATCTTTAGCCAAGTTTGGTGGATTAGGTTGACCTTGAGTAGGAGCAGTATAACCAATCTTTGTAACATCCCATCTATCCTTTCCAATGCAATTCAAATGTGTCTCCATCCTAATCTTCCATATGCCATAGTTGGTTCCACCAAGTTTTGAACTGTCCTTCCTGAAATAGTTAGAAGACATTGGATCTCCTCAAGCTATTAAACTTCTGCAAAAAGAGGACTAGGCTCTGATACCAATTGTTAGGTCCTAGAGACAACTGAGAGGTGGGGGGGGGGGGGGTGAATCAGTTGTCCAATAAATTCAAACCAAAATTAACTTAACCAAAACTTAATGCTTAATGCCAGTAAACCAAACCTTATGTCGGTAGACAGTTTTTTCAGTTAATTGCAGTACCGATAAAGATTAATGTATGAAACGGAAAGACGATAACATCCATAACACATAACACAAATATTTGTACATGGAAACCCTGTAAGGGGAAAAACCACGGTGGGAAGCCTTACCCACAATCAAATGATACTATTGTAGATAGTATTTGTATACAATATGGAGTCTACACATGCAGAAAGGTCAACTACCTAGAGCTCACTGCTCAATCACAAAATGGGAGTCACACTGACTACAATTGGATGGTTAAATCCAATGATAATGTACTGCATAAAATAGCATCTTCATATGCTAGATTCAGTACCAATTAAGTTCTAATATACCTTCTTAAAATACCTTCCTTCAACCTTCAAATGATGTCTGCGTGTATATCTCTTCTTATTTTCGCATATATCCTATTACAATCATTTTCATTATCGTATATCAATCTCACAAATGAGATCTTACATTTATACCATAACCTAAGACCAATTGAATAGGTCAGATCACTAATAATATTATAATAAAATCAATTACAAATGAATCAATAAGTGATGCATCATGTCAGCTCAATGCATTTACAATAATAACAAATCATCTCCATAACGTGTCGTGCTGATATGGAATAGATATTCTTTCTGGTGCATAACCTTGACCTATTTGCCAGTAACAAAAAATATGCGACCCCAAATAGATCAATAACCAAATCGCCAAAACCAAGTGATCAAATAATGTCTTCGACATAACCAAGTAGCCTCCAAGTCATTCCAAGTGCCGGTGAATGATATAACCTACTGGTGAACCAAATATCGATGACTGTCCATAAGTCACTGACTTGCCGGTGAACATAACCAAAGATCTCCAAGTGTTGATAAGGTTGACAAGTGTTGACAAGTATTGACATCAGTGAAAAAACCATATCAACATATCCAAAATACCAACACTCACCATATCTTACATGGTAGTTGTTGTTATGTTTAGTTATGGAGTGATTCTGGGGAATTTTTATTTTGTGGGACTATGGGCCAAGATATTCTATGGAACACTATATTTGGTGTTGGTGTGTGTAATTACTATAATGTGGGAGGTAACGTAGAGTGTGCTCTACTTTGTGTGCAAATATCACCACAGGGGCAACATAGATGAAGGGCGCTCTTCGGAGGGCTGCCCAGAAATTGCTAGGGCTGGTGGAAATGACACCCTTGAAAGTAATAATAATAACATGGGCCGGCAGCATTGGATTACTAGTTAGCTACTTCTTTTTAGTTCATATTGAATTTAATCAAAATTGTTAATGCTTTTCACTTTGGTATACAAACTAGCTAACAGATCATAAATTAGTTGTTTAGTTGGTATGCAGTAACTAAAGTATTTATTCTACTAATTTATTATAGAAGTCTTATAAATAAAATCAATAAATAAGTGTTGCCCAAAGTTTTAATGGGATGGTTAATTATACAAATTATAAAAATAGAATGTTTTTCATAGATAATATGGTTAAAATCTTATTTTTAAATATCACTTAGTTTTATGATTAGAAGTTTATTTGGTTCATTAAAAATAGGATAAATGTTCAGTACTTTCTGATGAAGACATGATATAAAATTGTTATTGACTATTTGACCATTAAATCAAATGATATTTCAAGAGTCATCATGCTCAAGTGTCTCATTAATTCAATTTACTTGTCATTGCTTAAGATTAAAACAAAATACTAAGATGAACAATATTTTATGGGATGGAAAAGTGTTAAACCTAGCTTATGAGAAGAATAACTTATTTGATCCACAACTTCATAAGATTAATTCGTCTATTGATGAAGATGCTTCCATTAAGGCTAGGAAGAAACAAGACTTAGTTATAACTAAGAAATGACTTCCATGTCCTTGGTAATTGCTAATGGTAGTCTAGACGAAGCCTCCAAAGAAAACTAATCCCTTGAAGAAGGATTAGACTTCAAAGAAGAGAGTAACAAAGAAGTAGACATCCAATAGAGTATAGTTGTCTAGAAAGGTCCCTAAGAAACCTTAAATGACAATATTTAGAAAGAAGAAAAAAAAAAGAGAGAGCAACCCAAATTACATAATGAAAATTAATCTAACAAAACAAAGAAAGGAACAAAAGGATAATCATTTTTTCTAAGGTAAGGAATAAGAAGAGGCTAAGAATTATAAGTCTTTATCAATGAAAATATTAAATCCAATGTGTCGAAAAGATAAGAAACTCAAGTATCCTCTCTACTATATTGGTGGCTCTATCTTCTATGCAAACCTCTATTCCTCCTCCATAATCAAATTTACCGCCAATATCAACTATCACACCAAATCCACCTAATCTAGGCATATAACTAGAAGAAGGAACAATAGTGTAGAAAATGAACCAATGCATTAATTTGAAGAAATGAAACTTTATATTCATACTACTATAGCTCAAGATGAAGAGAAAAAGATAGAAGGGGCACGATATAAAAAAATGAAGAGGGATCTAGAGCTAATGAAAAATTTAGAGTAGCAATTTAAATAAAATAAATCATTGCAAAGCAGGCTATAGATTTCCTTTCTCTTATTCTCAACTTTGACTAGAGCCCTCATGGCTCTGTCCAGGACAAGTTTTTTAAGTGTATCCCAAAGCTTCTGAGTAAAGACCAAACTAATTCTCTAACTGCTAAATTTTCTTTAGCAGAAGTAGAAGCAACTCTTATGCAAATGAGTCCAAACAAATCCCCTAGGTTAGATGGCTTTTTGACTAGTTTCTTTTAAAAATGTTGGCCCTTCTTAGGTGAGGAAGTGATGATAGCTCTTGAAGGGATGAGGAACTTAGGTAATATCCTCAAGGAAATCAATAACACTTTTTTGGTGCTTATCCCCAAAATGGATAAACCTAAGCGTTTTGATGAGTTTCAACCCATAGCCTTGTGAAACACTATCTATATTATTTGTTCTAAAACTCTAGCTAATAGGATTTAGAAACTCCTTCCCCTTTTGATTAGTGAGGAACAGACAGGTTTTGTTCCAGGAAGATCCATTTATGATGGGGTTATTATAGCTCAGGAGGCCATCCATTCTATCCACAAGAATGGAACTCCCAGTATGCTCTTAAAGTTAGACATTAGGAAAGCATATGACAAGGTGAATTGGAGATTTTTATGTAGATTCTTAGAAGCTTTTGGATTCCCCTCTACCTGGACTAATTTGATTTTTGAATGTATCTCTACACCTAAATTATTAGTGCTAGTCAATGGTACCCCTAAAGGTTTTTTTAGATCCTCTAGAAGTTTGAGGCAGGGAGATCCGTTATCCCCTTTTCTCTTCATCATTATGGTAGAATCCTTAGGGAGAATGATTTCTAGAGCTAGGGAAAATAGTCAAATTGTAGGAATTAGAATTACCAGTAACCTTGACCCTACAACGCAACAACAATATGTGGATGACACTATGTTCTATAGGCTTAGTGGTTTAGGTGAGGGTCGGGCTTTTAAGCAGATCGTAGACTCTTACTTTAAGGCCTCGGGTCAGGAAATCAATCCAGCTAAATCTGAAGTCTTCTTTTTTAACACTAAGTTAAGCTTACAAAAAGTCTCCCCTACAAGTATCTAGGTTTTCCCTTGAATAAGGGCTTTGGGTCGTCAAATCTATGGGATGGACTAGTAGATAAGATTAGAAATAGGGTAGCAACCTGGAAGGGTAAGTGGCTATCCTCTGTGGGTAGAGTTACTCTGGTCAAATTGGTTTTGGCCGCTATGCCCATCTATCAGCTATCATGTATTAACTTGCCCCAGTCCAAAAATGAAATTCTACATAGACATCTAAGATCTTTCTTTTAGCAAGGGGCAAAAGAGAAGAAACAAATCTCCCTTATGGCTTGGGATAAGATCTCTAGGCCCAAGTCAGTAGGGGGTATTCGGATTAAGAATAGTAAGGATCAAAGAAGAGCGTTGGGGGCCAAATTAGTATGGATATTGTTTAGATCTTATCATCTCAAGTGGGCTCAAATATTTTACCATAAATATCTCTAAGGCAGGGACCATACGAGCCTATTTAGGGACTCCTCCCCTCTGAGAGGCTTGCGTATTTGAAACTTTATGTTGGATTGTAGGAAAATCATCTTAGAAAAATTATCATGGAATCTGGGCAAGGGTGATAAAGCCCTTTTCTAGTCCAACTCCTGGGGAGGTTTCCTAGTCCTTCAGCAAAAAGTTAATCCAGAATCATCCAGAGTAGTGCTAGAATCTGTTTGGGGTAGGTATGTTAAGGATTAGATCATGCCTACTGAGGGAGACCTAGCTAAGGGATGGTCTTGGAGATCCCTTTATCAGGTGGACATCCCTGCAAGGGAGAAATTGTTGCTTCAAGACATCCTTAAAAAAAGGATGGTCACTTTCAACTTAGGGTTAGATTCTCTTATTTGGGATGGGTCGAAATCGGGAGAATACACCTCAAAAGATGGTTATAATCTCCTCCTCAGTCAACAACTCTTCTCTTCCACTTATGTCCCTTATGTCTTGTGTTGGGATAAGATTTGTTTTCCAAAGACAAGATTGTTCTTATGGTTTGCTCTCTAGAATAAGATTTTAACAGCAGATAGATTCAGAAAGATGGGCTATGAAGGCCCTAGTAGATGTCCTTTACGTGAACAGGTTGAAGAAGATAAAGAGCACATCCTTCTTAATTGTAATTATGCCTCAAACTACTGGCTATGGTTGTGCAAAAAATTAGGGTGGTACTCAGCCTTTCCCAATACCATCCTTAGGATGTTTCAGGCATGGCCAACCCTTTTCAAGAACTCCCTATATAGTAGGCTCTGGAACCTGGCCCCTTCTTTGGTTATCTGGGAACTCTAGAAGCAACACAATACAAGAATCTTTAAGGAGGAGAAGATGGAGTGGGCCCTTTTGGTGAATAAAATAGAAGCCTCAATTGTGGAGACTCTAAATAGTAGAACTTCTAAATTTCCTAGTAATCTCTCAGAGATGACCTACTAGGATGAGAAGATGAGGGGGTGATGGTTTGGTTTGAAGATTCCTCCCTTTGTTGGAGATAGCAAATCTAATAAATAAGAGCTAAGAAAGGCCTACAAGTGGAGAGCCCCAAAAAGGGGTTGGGTTAAGCTAAACTTCGATGGAGCCTCTCATTGGAACCCAGGTCCTGCAGGTATTGGATGTTGTTTGCATGATGAGGATGGGAGGGAACTGGCTAGGCTAGCCAAACCTATAGGGTTTGAATCCAATAATAAAGCTGAAATCTTAGCCCTAATAGAGGGTCCCCTTCTTTGTAAAAATAGGGGTATTCGCAAACTGGCCATTAAAGGAGACTCGACCATTATTATCAACGACCTTAGAAAAGGTTCTCTGCTTGATTGGAAGTTGAATGTGCTCTTGTCTAGAGCTCTCGGTCTCCTTAGAGATTTCAAGAAAATGACCTTCAACCATATCTATAGAGAGGGAAGCTCTAGGGCAGATTAATTAGTTAATGCATGAGTTGATGGGCAATTCATTAGTTAGGAGGGAGTCCTCCTCCACTGTTTTAGCTAATGGGTTGGTTATCCTAAGCATCTAGTCTTGTTTAGCTTGGCTTGGGGATCCCCTGGGGTCTTTTTATTTTTTTGAATTGTGGCCTTCCCCTTCTTCTGAAGGGTATGTGCAGGATCATGGTGTGCCAAAATAGGCCCTTAAGTGGCAATGAAATTTCAGAAAATCAGAGTTATGCAACTTGACATGAAAATTTGAATAAGTTGTGAACATTATTTTAAAAATATGTAAGAAGAGAATATATAGAAAATTGAATGTAGTTTCTAAGCTACTAGTTGTTTTTCGGAAAAAAAAATCCTATTTGATGAAAATTTTAAATTTCAATGCAGTGGTACTAAAATTTCAGGAAAAAAATAAGTAGACGTATGTTTGACCACCCTAATCACAATCAAATCATAATATTTTTTTATAATATTTATAATATAAGTATAAGACTCATGTCCGGATGTGAAACATATTTTGTTTTAATTTTTTATAAAGTAAATAATTATTTATGAATTTTTTACTACAGCTTTTCAGAAATTCAGAAACTCCTACATCTGACCACCTTAACTTGGTGAAAACCTTATGAATTTTTATTTTTTTTAATTTTTCCCTATATTAGATGAAGCATAGGATGTGATGCATATTTTGGATTCAAAAAATGTTATACCGTTTGAAAGTTATGAGTGTTTTTCAATCAGTCTATCAATGAGGACTATTATCATAATTCAATTAGAAAATAAATAATAATTATTTATTAAAGTCGAAATAAGACAAGACTTATATTGTTGGAAAGTTGGGAATGTCCTTAAAAAACTCTTTTCATTTTATCAATTTTGTCTACAAAAAAGGTCGTCAGCCACCAGTGTAAAGTCTGGAAAATCAAGGAATACTAAAAAACAAGTTTTTTCAGTTGACTTTCTAGGCTTGTCACTTCCAAGCCAAATACCAAAGCATTCCCAAGCCGAAATTTTAAATTTGAAAATTTGACTACAAAAATCGGATATTCGATTTTAATAAGTAAATTCTCTAACTAAATTTGCCCATAATTAATCTAATGTTTATCAATATATTAATTTGTAAATAAATTAGTATATGATATTAGGGAGAGGGAGAGGGAGAGGGGGGAGTGGAGAGAGAGAGAGAGAGAGAGAGAGAGAGAGAGAGAGAGAGAGAGAGAGAGAGAGAGAGAGAGATTAGGGGAGAGAGAGAGAAGGAGAGGGAGAGAGAGATTAGGGGAGAGAGAGAGAGAGATTAGGGGAGAGGGGGAGAGAGAGATTAAGACACCATAGGACCCAAAGTGACCCAATATGGTGTCATAATGGGTTGTATGGTGTCCTAAGGGGTCATAAGGGTTCATGGGACACCATATGACCCCTAAGGACAACATACGACCCCTTATGATGCCATATGGTGTAGTTAGGGGTCATATGGTGTCCATAGGCATCATATGGTGTCCTAGGACACCATATGACCCCTTAAGACACCAAATTGTGTCGTTATAGGTCATATGGTGTCCTAAGGGGTCATATTCTCTCTCTCTCTCTCTCTCTCTCACTCTCTCAAAAAAATGACTAATAAAATCCGATATTAGATTTAATTGGATATCAGATTTCTGCCATTCCCATTAATGTGGCAGTTCAGTTAAAAAAGGCAGCAACGGGAAGAAATTTTGGGACCACAAATTTATACATTAAAATCGAATATCCGATTTTTGTACATAAAAAGGAGCCTTGTGGGCCATTTAGTGGATTCCAATGGCCCATAGTCTGCATATTCTATTTTCTGTCGACAATCACAGGTTTTCAGACAGGTTGAGACAAATTTGTGCTTTTGGGAGATTCTTAAAGTCAAATCTTACATTGTCAATCATGTAGGAGCATCTATGTGGAGGGAAATGGGGAGTAGTAGTCGTCGGAAGTCTAAACGCAAAAGAAAACTTTCAAATGACCAAATTGAAGTTTATAGAGAAAGAGATAGAGAATGTCATAGGAGGAGAAGACAAGGTATGTTAAATATTCCTAATGTTACTTCAAGTGAAGAGGAAATTGAATTTGAAAATGTGCCACAAGTTATTGAAAATGAAAATGTAGATTTTGAAAGTAATTAATTTGAAAATGTTGAAAATGTTGAAAGTGATAATGAAAATGCTCAACATGTGGAAAATTTTGGCATAGGAGGTGAAAATGTGGAAAACTTTGACATTGAAGGTGGAATTGCTCAACCAAGTGAACCATATGTAACACCTAATTACTTTAGAAATGAAGACCCTCTCATGGATGAAAGACAAATTCCAAATCCAAGACCTTCAAGAACTTCAAAATGGTTATTTGAAATCGATGAGAACATTATTGCGAATCTTGAAGGCAAGAGGTCAACAAGAACCGTTCGATTGTGGGCTACACAACTTTTCAACCAAAATTTTAGCAATAAGACATTGACTAAGCAATGCCAATTCTTTGTTCAATTGCTAAAGATGATAAAGATGAGACCATTGCTTAACAAATTGAAGATTCATATGAACAAGAAGATGGAGAGAAATTCTATTATTGCAAAAAATCTATTTGATGCTCTCAATTCTATTGGAAAGAATACCAAAGAAAGAGATAAGAGAGTCACTCAAAGAGTGATTACAACCTCCTTAGTAAGCCATCAATTGAGAAAGGCTCATCAAATGAGACAAACTTGTGTTGATTTTAACATAAACCGTAAAAATTTGGATAGAGCACTTGCACAAAGACAAAGACTTGACGATCCACTTCAACAAGATACATGGGCTTTTGGTGGGAGGCTTCCACGTGTTGATAGAAAGTTGACTGACAATGTGAAGGAGGAGATTCAACAATTTTGGCACTCTAATTCTATAGTGTCACCCAATGTAAAGGACATTTTAAAATTAAGAATCGACAACTGAGACCACACACCGCATCCCAAACATTTCTTGGAATCAATCCAAACAATGTTGTACAAAAAATTTTCTGAACTACATCCAACTTTGCAAATATCACAAAGGGCCTTTGAATCTTTGAAACCATTTTATTGTGTTCCTCTTAAGATTCACAATACTTCTTGTTGCAAGTACCATGTGGAGTTTTCAATCTACCATGAACTTTTATGTCATATTCGTTCTACAATGCATAGTAATGAGATGTTGTAGGAGTGTTGCGCAATGCTATTTCCGAGATCGTCAAGAGAATTAAAAGATCTATTTTTATGCCCTAGAGATGATGGCTACTATTTCTATAGAAATGATAATTTGAATGAGAAGTGCTCAGAATGTGGTGGGTTGTCAAAGTTTGTTGCATGTTTTCATGAGGGAAGGGAACACAAGTTTGGAAAGAATTATGTTGAGAAAAAAAGATATGAGACAGTGAAATATACTTTGAAGAGTGGAGGTGAAGGTTCTAGATGCAAATTAGTCTCAAGAGAAGTGAGTATTGGTGATTTTATTTTGGATTTTAAGGAAAATATTTTCTACAAGTATGCAAGGCACACCCATAGGTCTTAGTGGTTGGATCAACAGTTCAGGATGTGTAAGAACTCTTTCCCGATTAGCAGTATTGTATCGGTGGTTGATTTTGCAAAGAACTATACATTGCAACCATAGAATGAGGTACTGTCTCAGTAGTATAATTCAGTCCAGATTGCTATTTTTGTTCACATTACATATAGACATGCTCCTGATAGTACAAAACATGACAGGAAGATAATCAAGGAGTATCATTTTTATATGAGTGATGATAGATCACACTCCTCCGAGTATGTGCAACATTCTTTCGAGAATTTTTTTGAGTTCTTTCATGAGAAAGATATTGCAATTGACCGACATATAATATGGTCAGATAACTGTACGGGTCAATTCAAGAATGCCCGTATGTTTTATTGGTTGTGTAGAATGCATGTAGATAGGCAAATACCTCATATTTGGTGTTTTTTTGAGGCAGGGCATGGGAAGGGAGAGTATGATGGAGCAAGTGCATGTTTGAAGAGAGCTCTAGTTAAGGAGAAATTGATAATTTCAGGTGCAAATTTCTCTAATGCACGTTCTATTGTTAATTGGTGTAGTTCAGCATTGTCACATGGAGGTACTCTTGATTAAGCAGTGACAAGATTATTTTGGTTGGTTGAGGAGGGAACAGTGGGAGATAGATTGGATTGTCAAACAATTAAAGATTCTTCAAAGATGCATTCATTTTTCAGCTCAAATGCAAGTACATGGACCATTTGGACACAACTGTTGCCTTGTTTTTGTCAGAGTTGTGTTTGGTGTGATTGGGATCAGTGTGAGTCAAGTGAGTGGGTTGATACGTGGGTTCCCCACTATCTAACTCCTTTATCTCAAACATTATCCTTGTCAAACAATGACATGGAAAGTTCACTTGAGTATGACCGTCTATCAGATCTTGTACAACTAGGACATGTTTTTGCAGTTGTCGCATCGCAAGGGAATGAAGAGAGATCAGAATATTGGTTGGCACAATGTGTACAGGGAAAACAAAATATAACACAACCAGTGACAAATGATGATGAGTTCACATATCCTACAGGTTCAGTTGTTGTTGTGGGAACCTGGTTGCAAACATACATGATTAGAAAGAATGGCATACCTACATTTGAAGACTATGAGAGATACAAAACCATTATAATGTATTCACACCTTATTATAGCTACAAATGTCAAGTTGTTGAAGCATCAAGCAAAACTAAAGACCAAAGAGCTATGGATAGTGACTATTGTTGATCATGAAGCAATATTGGATACTTTTAAGCAAAGAGATGACCCTTCAGGCACACTTGAGTAGTAGGTCTTTAATGGTGCCTTATTTTTTTTATCATCCATTTCATTTCAAACAATGATCATTAAACCTTAATGTTCAAGTTTGTTACGTGTATATTAAGGATGTCTTCAAAATGCAGGTCTATTGATGAACGCTCTTTTTTGGCAACACAGTTTTTGCATGCACATAGCGGGTACACTCGATATAATCCGAAGGGGCTTATTTTTGCAACACGACTTATTATCATGCATTTGATGAGCTTTACAATTTTTGTTATTAGAGAACACTATTTGACAATTTTTGATGATATAATTATTGCAAAACCTTTATGCTCATGCAGGTCTTTTTTGATGATACACAACAGTATCACATTATGATTTTTGCGTCAACATAGTGGGTTCTGTTGATATAATTTGAAGGGACATATTTTTGTGGTATATAATCCCACATTTTGATTTATTATCATGCATTTCAGTTGAAGTGATTATCATAAAGCCTTTATGTTCATCCATGCATTTTATGTGTAGACTAACAATTCTTAAAAATACAAGTTCATGCTAGATCATTCGTCGTTGACAAGACCCTCTCTTGGTGATGGTACATATTCCTTTGTGCATTAATGAGATAAAATTTTGTGCATAAATATTAAGTCAAGTGAATGTATTTCTATTTAGAAATTACCATATCTACCATCATCTACAACCATGTAGAGAAATGAAGTGAAAAGGGCTTTAATCAACATGCGTCTTTCTTCAAAGTTATGCTTGTATACTTTGCAGAGAAACTGGTAAGTTTCATAATTATATAATCTTGTATGTCTTAAAAATGTTTCAAATTATCTATTTATAATTTGCCAAACTAATTTTTATTAAGTTCTATAATTTGTTTCTTGTAGCACATTCATTCCGTATAAAAAGGTTACTTATTTTGGTCTTCATTTATATGTAGGCATTGTTGTATGTAAGCTTTTCTCTTAGGACATGAGGATGTCTAATGCAGATGAAATGGGATATTGTATTTGTATATGGATGTGAATTGATGTAACATTAGTATGATGATATACAATGTCCATGAGCAAATTGGTTTAGTTATATTGATGATATACAATGTACCTATACATGAGTACATTGGTGTAGTTGTATTGAAAATGAAAAAAAAATCATGTTTGCATATCCCTTCATGGATGTCACATGCAAGTGTAATGGTAATTATGTGTATATAATACATGGAAATATTGATGATCATTATGTTATTACAGTGTAATTCTTGTTTATATATAATTTTAGCACTTAGGGCGCCTAAGGGACGACGCCGGTAGGGTATGTTTGACAATTTTTTTGCCAACAGAAAATTGTTGCCCTAATAAAACCGAAGGGAAAATTAAAAAACCGAGATAGGATTTTGTAAGGACTCGTCTCGTGGCCCTGTAGGTTTGAACGGATTGTTTGTAGGTGCCATGGATTCTGAGTTAGGGCCCATCAAAGTTTGACAATTTTTAGCACTTAGGGTGCTCAAGGGACGATGTCAGTAGGGTATGACCCCGAGCGTTTGATCAAGTGAGGGGGAAAAATAGGAGCATGCATAGGGTAATAATGCATAACTGGACATGTCGGAGCTGATGGTTTATCATCGCGATGAGCAAGAGGTGAAATTGGCCATGCGACAATATTTGATTGAGTGAGACTGACAAATTTTCGCCAACCAAAAAATTGCTTCCTTAATAAAACCATAGGGAAAATTTAAAAACTGAGATAAAATTTTGTAGGGACCCTTCTCGTGGCCCCGTAGGTTCAAACAGATCATTCGCAAGTGCCATGGATTCCGAGTTAGGTCCTGCCAAAGTTTGACAATTTTTAGCACTTAGGGCGCTGAAGGGACAACGCTGATAGGGTATGACCCTGAGTGTTCGATCGAGTGGGGGGGGGAAATAGCAGCATGCATAGGGTAATAATGCCTAACTAGACATGTTAGAGTTGATGGTTCGTCATCGCGACGAGCAAAATGAGAAATTGGCCATGCAACAACATTCGATTGAGTGAGACTGACGATTTTTTCGCCAACCAAAAAATTGCTGCCCTAATAAAACCCCGAGCGTTCAACCGAGGTGGGGAGAAAAATAGGACCATGCATAGGGTAATAATGAATTGTATCAAGTATTGTTCATTAAATGAATTGTATGGTCTTGTTCATTAAATGAATTTTATTGTATTGTTGATTAAATGAATTGTATTGTTCATGAATTGTATTGTTCATTAAATGAATTGTATTGTATTGTTCATTAAATGAATTATATTGTTCATTACAAAAACAACACTTATGATGAAATGAAATGAATTGTATTGTTCCTTAAATAACCATTATTAACTATTGTTAATTATTGGAATGAAGATTAAAGATTTGCATGATAACACCATGCATAGATGAGCAACAATTTATATGATCGAATATCAACTTTTGTATATATAAAAATGTCAAATGATTACAAATGTATGTCCATACACAAATATGGCATAAACGCCAACTGAAACAAAATGTATGTCTAAATACGTGAATGTATGTCCATATACACAATATACATGCCAACTAGACATCTAAGCATCCCAAAACTATCTATAACATCCTAAGGTGTTGATGGATCATCAAAATCGATCCTCTTCTTCGCACTACTCAGCTCTAAAGGATCCTGCACAAGAAAAACAAACCACGATTAATATTAATTATATTATATAATTCACATTCAAAAAGTTAACATAAAAATGAACTATAATTGAACTATTCATGTTTACCTCATCTCCACATTTTCTCTTCGGCTTTGCAGGACTCTTGATGTATGTCTTTGGTAGAGGATGTATATTTTGAATATTTTCATACACAACCTACATATGTTCAAAAACATGACATTGATAAAAGTTAGCATATAATTGTCACTGATAATAACAAATTATATCTACTAATCACAAAATAAAATAAACACACATCTACTCGAGGCATCTCTTCTTCTTCTTCATCTTCAGGTATACTAGGTGTAGTCATCAAGGATGTGAAGCCAAGAATTATCTGTATATATACACAAAAAGTATATGAAACTATCAATCTATGTCTAGACGTGTATAATCACTAAAATTTATTTAAACTATTCATTCAATCATATTTGCATTCAATTACCTTTCCCTTGTCTCCAACTACACTACTAGATCCTAAATCACACTGCCCTGCACTCGTGCTACTTGTGCCCTACAAGAGTAAAATAAGATATACATGCAAGTTACTACATAATCTAATTAATACCAATATAAATGATGAGCATGTATGTATAATAAAATACAAATGACTAGGTGAAATAATATATGTACCGTCAAGCTATCAAGGCCAAATGAAATGGCTGACAAGGTGCCCTCTTGAATCTATCTCAAGTTTTCCTTGGTCATCAATTGTTAAAAAGACCATGTAAATAAAAATTAGTACTTAATATTATCTAGATTATAAATATTCATTTAAAATATAACATGAACTGTGAAAATACAAATCTTACCACTACATCAATGTATGATGATGGTGCCTCCTTGCCTCTAGCATGTGAGAACTCCCCAGGGTATCCTCTAGTCTATGTAATAATATATTGTGCATCATGCATCTCATGCACCTTATAATCTGCATTGTCCACAAGAGGATCAATGGGTTATCCAGCTAGACCCAAGCATATGTGCCCACACATGACACAACTATGGGGCACACATATGTGTGGAGCCAAGGGTGATGTGTCAGTGCCATTGGATGCACCGCTACCATCAAGAGTAGGTTGAGCTACTGACCCAGCCTGAGAAACCAAAAAGGCTACTCAAAGAGTGAATAGTCAATATGGTCCATGAAGATGCCTACCAAATGATATCACGATGTTGCACTGCAGGTGGGGGTTCAATAGGAGGAGGGGGGACATATCGGCCCTCGACTACTCTGACTGGCCCAGGTCTATTTTGGGGCATACCTAAACTTACACCCTGGAAAGGTTGGATGTCAAAGTAGTTAACATGTTTGCGTAAAACAAACTCAACATACAATTTTTTAATGAAAAAGAAGGAGACATCAAGATTGTTGTTGGGTGGTTTTTCGAAAACCATCCACCAACGATCCCAAAAAATTTTCACAATACCATCATTTTTCACAATCAGGCGATAGCGGCTTTGGATATCTCAAGATCCTTGATATCCTTAGATGACAAGCCATCTACATATTTTTCCCTCATAGAATCTCACCACAAAAGGGTGGCATTGTGGTCCTTAGTCATGGTTTCTATACTCTTTATGATCAATGTGAGAGGATCAAACATTGGGTTTAGATGAGGGATCATACGATATACTTCTACAATCCCCCTCAATTCATTCAAATTTTGTGCAATAAAATCCTGAATTGAGGGGGTTTTGGCAAAGGAGGGTTTGGTTGTTGCAGTTGTGGTTGATCAATGTTTTCATTGTTATCCCCCATTTTTAACCTAATTGAATGTAAACAGTTAAATTAAGTTAACAAATTTAAACAATTAGGTATTTGATTTAAAAAAACCTAGTTTTCATGAAAAAAACCATATTTTCAATGAAAAATCAAATAAACATTAACAAAAAATACAAAAAATGAATGAAAATGATTGACAACAATAAAATTCTTACCTTTCAATCTATTTTTTAGCATTTTTTTGCCAAAACACCGGATATTGGGTGCACCGGATATCAAATTTTTATAAAATCGCATAGCCCGTGAGTTAAAAATGACTCACGGGCTATCACTGACAAACTATATTTGTCTCAGAAAATCAGATATCCAATAAAATTGATTTTTATACTTCAATTATTTTAAAATAACATATATAATATAATAATATATTATATAATATATTATTATATTATATAATACGTATTGTATAATATATTATTATATTATAATATAATATAATAATATAGTATACAATATATATAATATATAACATAATATAATATAATAATATATTATATAATACATATTATATAATATATAATATAATATTATATTATTATATTATATTATATTATATAATATATAATATGTGATATATAATATATTTTTTAATTTAAAATTATAAATAAAAATCGGATATCTGATTTGCATAGGTAATTACCATGCCAAGGTGTACTGACACCTAGGCCAAGCAAAAAGTCAACACAGATTTTTGCATTTTTAGGCGAGTGAAGAAGGCTATTTTTTTCACATCGCCACTTTTTGGCCCGCCATGATCCTGCACTAACCCTGAAGAAGGTTAGTCTCTGCTTCCTTTGGGGGCTAGTCTTAGATCAAAGATGGTAGGATGTGTTCCTAACATCGCTCTAAGCTGATGTAGTTTAGCAAACCTCTCTCAAAGCTCTCAGAATATATTTATGGATCTCTGGTCTTTTTCGTGAAAATCTTATTTTAATATATTTTCTTTAGATCTCCTCTTAGAGCCTTATAAGATTTTACGTCTATTGGTATACATATGCATATATGGAAATGCATATTTATATAGACATGCATATATATAAATAAATATAGATATATATGCATGGATGTATATGTATTAATATTCATATAGATATATTGTACACCAATAGGAATAAGAGATTATGGTGCTTTAAGTGTTAGAATTATCTATTAATTAATTTTATATTCTATATGTATTTTATAGTAATGATTTAGACCATATTTATCTATGGCTTTTAGCAATATTTTAGAGGTAGCCGATATCCTTTCAGGACATCTTCTGTAAGAAATACCCCTCAATTAGTGCCAATTTGGCGGCATACTTGTGGTGTTGGTGTGACTTCCCTTACCGCGATAGCCAACAATTGCTAAGTAGCCCATTCATGTAGAGGTAGCGGTATTTATTACCTTGATCCTGGAGATTGTTTCAATTGCATCTTGGCCCTTCGATCTCTAGCATCCATTAGTGTCTATCATCCCTCTTAGGAAAGATGAGCTGTATTTCACGAAGCCTTTTAATACTAGCTCTATTTAAGTAATTACTTGCTTGGGCTCTGGGTTATTTGATATTCTTGCATCTCCTATGGATACTCCACTAAGATTAACGGAGCTCAAGCAACAAATGGCTTTTGTAAGAGAAAATAAGGAGAAGAGATTGAAAGGCATCCTGGACTTTCTGAACCCCCTAGTCATCAGGGTGGTCATTAAAAAAAAAAAATACTTGGGGATGATTATATTATGAATGAAGACCGCACCAGAGCCAATTCAGACATTTCTGCAATGTTCTTGGCAGTGGCCATGCATTTTGAGAATGATAGGAATGTGGTAATGAAACTTTGTAAAATGGTCTTCAAGAAGGAACTGCTTGGATAATTGGACCACGTGGTGGTTAATATTGACGAGGAGCTCTTTGCTCCAAAGCCTCATAACTATGATATTCTCATCCGGATGAACTACCGGGTGCTTAGATACCCATTTCTGTCAATGTTAGATTCAATGACAGTCCCATAGACACTGAGATGAGGGGTGAATCAGTGTGTAACTAGTTAAATGAATATTTAAACTTATTTTTAACTTTGCAACCCAAAACAGTGTACCACTAAATAAGAATTAATGTAGTAAACATAAATAATAGAGACAGTATAGAAACACACTATAAAAAAAGATATTTAATGAGGAAACCCGATGTGGGAAAACCTCGGTGGGATTTGTCACCCACAATATTTACTCACTAGCCAATGAATAAATACAACTTACAATAGGGGCCTACACATGCAGGGAGGCCAACAGCCTAAAGCTCACTACTCAAAGAAGAGTCTCACTAATTACAAAATGGATAATTGAATCCAATACAATGTACTGCTCAAAATAGCATCTCTAATGCCAAGTTCAGTATAGGTTTAAGCTCAGATAGATACCTTAACCAAAAATGTTCACTACCACTAAACAATTATCTTCTACCATACATATCCTTAATTGTTCCCTTCCAAAATGATCTATAAGATCTTATACATATATGAGTCTTTTACAATTTACCATGTCGGCTTACAAAATATAATTATATTTACAAAATAATTCACATAAACAAAACTTGTCACATGTCGGCTTGAGTGTCGGTATGCTTGGTTACCGATGTAATCTGAATGCTGGTGTAAGTGCCTATTGGTGCCAGTGTTTGTCGGTGTATGATATCCTTCAGTGCATGTAGAAACCTATTGCCGGTTGGCTGCCAGTTGGTTGCCATCAATGACAACATCAACTATTCTCATTAGAGTGTAGAATGCCAATAATCTCCCCCTTTGGCATTGATGGCAACACTCATGAGAAAAATCCAAAACTATTATTCCAAAACTCAAATCCAAAAAGATGCGCTCCCCTTGAGCAAGTGATCTCCTCTGAATATACATTTTTCTCTCCTATACTCCCCCTTTGATATCAATGACAAAGGATGTCATAAATAATCAAACGAGTACAAAAATGCTACCTCAAGGTCTATAACCGGTTGGTTACTATCTGAAAGATATTTGCCAAAACTATGTTCAGACTCTACATAGATTTGTTGCTGTCATTTAGAGTTGCCTCAGTCTGCTGAATCATATTGGTGAGATAGTGCATTTGATGCTCCGGTGATCGTTCTCCAAGAATTGTTGCCTTAGGCAATTTATCTCTCTGAGTAATCAGACTATCTAACCTCGAACCAAGTTTATTCTTTAGTTCCTGGGCCTTTAGCCTTATTCTTTCCTTCTCTTTCTCCAGTTTCTCCAACTTCTCCTCAAAAACTGCCATTTCCTGCTCAAAAACTAATGTAAGTTCAGATGAACCTATCATATTGTCTGCTATGTCATCAATCTCTTTTTGTGTTTTCTTGATTTCCATATCTATATCCTCTGTCAAATAGTGAGGTTTACAGACTTCTCTATATAACTCCTTATATTCCAAAATAGTAGAATTGAGTACAGATAAAAGTGTATCCAAGTGACTGGTTCATTTCTTTATAGTGTTTTCAAAGAATGTGTTTTTCTCTTTGTCAACTCTCTCTTTAATGGTATCCTCATTCACCTTTTCTAGAGTTATGACATTATCGACAATGATTTTGGACAATGTGTCCAACTTACCTAAAGAATCATTAATGTGATCTATTTTACAATTAGGAGCAATCATTTTCAGAATAGGTAATGTGTTGTCAGCTGCCTTAAATGCTAAGACATTGCAGTATGCAATCCATTTGATGGAATCCAATAGAACCTTTGTTATGTTAGTAGGTCTAAATTCACCTATAGATATGCTCAATTGCGCTATGGGTTTCTTCTCAACAAATGTTTGACCAATTACCTTCACTATATCCTCTTTATTTCTATCAGATGCATCCACTTTACTTACATTTTCTTCTAGTGGATCTATCTATGTTTGTACCTCTGCAACTGTCAGTTTCCTAGATTCAATATGAACCTCTGCCTTAGATTGTTTCTCAGTCTGTTCTACTGTTAGTTTCTCTGATTTTGGTTGCCCTGTGCTAGTTGTCTTAACCTCTATTGGTTTCTCAGTCTTCAGTTTTTCATATTGTGTCGGTATCTCAGTTTCCTCATAGTCAAAAGTATGTGCCAGTATCTCAGAGACCTTGTTGTCTTTGAGATTATCTGCCTTAACCTTTGTAGTTTCTTTGTCCACAACAATGTTTATATCTTGAGTATCTACATTCATGGTAAAAAGTATCTCAGACTCTGGGTTAGTATCATCATGAGCTATACCTTCATTTCCCTTATCTGGTGGATTAGCTGTGGGTATCGGTGAGGGAGGTGTGTCCTAAGCCAGTGGAGGGATGTTATCTATTATTTTTATAGAAGGTACACCACCTATTTTACCTTTTTCGTTGTCTTTCTAATATACCTTGAATGTTTTGTCCACCTTCGGTCTATTTATTTCCTCTTGATTTTCCTTCTCAATAAAGAATATGTCCCATTTATTTATAGTTTCATTAGCAATTTCCTTGACCCTTCTAGCCATCAGGCTTATTTGTCAGTGTCCAGTGACAAATATTGACCAGTTAGCTTTAGATATAAGCTCATCTATCTCTTCCTTAGAGTTTACCGGATGTACAGCCAGAAGTGCTTCAACTTTCAACTTCTTCTCCAGTTCCATCACAGATAGTCTTTTAGCTTCCAATCTCATGTATAAGTCATTGGGTAAGTCATCTATTACTTCTATCAAAACTTTCTTGTAAATATCTAAATGTAGAATAATGCTTTCTCAATAGTGTTTTTGTCAGAATCCTTAAAAGAGATACAATTTGTTTACATTTACAAGATTTCCTTCTTGAGTGATCTCATTTAGTAAATCATCTAGTGTAGGGGTAACCAGTGTCTGTTTCTTCTTTGGTGTAAGTTTCTTGTCTAGTTCCCTAACTACCTGCTACATTTTCCTTAGTGTCCTTGCCTTCTTGGGTGAAGGAGAGGGTACCAGCGAGGGTTTTCTCTTCCTCCTCTCAAAAATCTTAAACTCAGCGGTCTTCCCACTGTCAATATCAGAAGACGTTACAATTGGTGAAACATGTGTTTCCGGTTGCAGTCCTTCAAGATCACTAGCTGATATACCACTAATATTCATGACATTTTCCTTAAGTTCACTGACCTTCCTGGAGGCATCTCTAATAAACTTTTCTCTTCTTTTTGTCCTCTCCTGCATAGATGCATTACTCTCAATGGTTTCAACACTACCAAAGAATTTCTCAGATGGTTCCATAGGTGCATCAAGTAATGTCTTTGCATATGACTCCAGAGTATATAAATCTACCTCATAACCCATCTCAGTAGCCCAAATAATTCTACATCCAAGTCTCATCTCTTTTAATAACAAAACAAATTTGTTTATCATACTTGTCAACTATGCTCTTCAGTAATCTCTCTCTTGCTCTCATCTTAGTTTGAAATGTTTTGAAGTAATCATCAATGCTTTTATCACAGTCAGTGCCCATATTGGTGAAATCTTCCTTAATCTATTTTCCTACTAGGATGTCATAACCAAAATCCTTGTGACCTATGTCGAGTATCTCTTTGGTAAAGTATAGCATTAGGCATACTAGTAGCTTCCCAAAATGGAAAGTACCTTTCTTATCTCCCTTAATCTTCTTCAAATTGTCAATCAGTT
Organism: Cryptomeria japonica; assembly: GCF_030272615.1. NCBI lineage: Eukaryota > Viridiplantae > Streptophyta > Pinopsida > Cupressales > Cupressaceae > Cryptomeria > Cryptomeria japonica. The sequence continues at coordinate 669,045,417 of NC_081415.1, read as the reverse complement.
CATCTTTAAGCCATTCACAAACATCTATCTTAGCATTATTGTTCACCATCTCCTATGCACTATGCATATAAAGACTAGAAAAAAAATTCAGTCTATTTGCATGTGTTGCTTTATATCCAAGTACCATAGTTACATATCTCACATTTATATCCTTAACATCATTGACTCTAAGTGATCTTCTATTAGATGTGGCTTTGGTTAAGCTTGTCACACATTTGTTGGGTATTTTATTGGTTTTATCAAGTCTACTACTGGTTGAAGGTAAACTAGTAACTCCCTTAATAGCTTCCTTGGTTATTTCGCAAACTGACTCTAGCCATATGAACTCTCCATGGACTCTTCTTAATACCAATCTTACAACTTCCTTAGGAAATTCTAGAATGATCAGTATTTCTACAAAACCTGAGTCTTCCACAATATTATGTTCAGGTTTAATTTCACCTTGTTCATCGGTAATAACCTTATTAAATATTTTCTTCAAATCCCCAGTCCCTAGGTCTTCTATGTTGCAATGTATGTAGGTACTAGGGTCTTCAACAAATGCTACACCCTTCAAAATTTCTGAAAAAACTCCAACAGAATCACCTTGGTTTGCAATCTTGGGAATAATCTTAAACATAGGTCTAGGGCATTTGACATTTTCAACAATGGTAGGGTTTGCAATAAAATCAAAAACAAAAGATGAGGTTTCCATTTCAAAAGATAAATACCTCTTAACCAAAATTATGAATGTTTGAAAGTCACTTCACAGCTTCGCCTTATAATGCTCTTGCTTAGTTTCGCTCTCTCTGGATGTTTGAATACTCGATGAGTCAAAAATGAGGGATTTCTGATGCTTTATAGTGAAATGTATTCTAACAACTACATTAAATTCTCGTCGGTTAAGTGAAAACTTAACACATCTACCGGTAAAGAAGAAATGTATCTTCTCACCATCAACCAAGGGTAAAATTCATGATTTTCAATTTGCTGCAATACCCCCTAAGGATTATTCCTTAGTTAGATGAAGAATCTCCTATTGATGGAGGATTACTCAGATCTACCGGTGCAGAGACAGTTTCATCAGTTCTCCGATCACTATTCTTAATCCATTATTTTGAAAATTCTTTCTTTACTTCATCTACCTTTTCTTTTCCCTTCACACTAGATCCTTTATTGTTCACCGGTAAAGTCTTGCTTCTAAAAAATTTTGCAATATGCCCAATCTTGTTAAATGCATAACAAGTTACATTATTCCTTTGAATAGCCTTTCCATATCCTTGACCAGTTTGTGTTCTGCATTGATTAGATAAATGCCCAAATCTACCACAAACATAGAATTTCACATTCATTCTACAATTTTAAGAATTATGACCAATTTGTTGCATTTAGAACATTGACCGGTGGGTAAGTTTGTATTCTGATTATTTCTAAATCTACACTGATTTTCTCTATGACCATATTTGTTGCAATTGAAACATTTCCCATTATATTTATAAGCATTAGGTTGTCTTACCAATTCGTTTTGATCTTGATTATTTGCAGTACCAAAACTTTCTCCATGTTCAAAAACAAGTCCAATTCTATCTCCATTAGGTTTCTATCTTTTAAGCATGTCATCAAGTCTTTCTGAACTTTTCTTGAATTTGTCTGTGTTCATTTGTAGTGATCAACTCATTTACCAGAATTCCAACTTGTATTGCAAGCTCCTCCTTATCATGTTGCATGTGAATCAGATCTGTCTTTAGTATATCATTTTCATGACAAAGTCTCAGATTTTCATTTCCTGCATCATTAAGTCTCCTAGCCAAGTCTTCTTGATTCTTCTTTTTGTCTTCAATATCCTTGCATAACCTCATAGTCATATCTTGTATTTCATTCTTCATATTGTTGTTTTCTTGTCTCAACTTATTTGCAATGTCCATAAGAGTTTCTTTTTCATCATCATCGTTCTACATTTTCTCATGAAGTTCTTTTCTCTTATTTTGTGCTATAACTAGGTTCTCGTGAAGTCCTTTAATGAATTCCCTAGCAGTCCTCAGATTATCTTCAAGTTTGATATTCTTTAATTTTTCTGCATCAAATTATTCAAGATCTCCTTCCAACTGTTTTCTTAAATTCTCCATCTATACCGGTTTCAGAATCTTCCCCAAGTTGCTAGGATTTTGCAAATAGAGGACCAAGCTTAGATACCAATTCTTAGATTCAATGACAGTCCCATAGACACTGAGAGGAGGGGGTGAATCAGTGTCTAACCGGTTAAATGAATATTTAAACTTATTTGTACTTTTGCAACCCAAAATAGCGTACTGGTAAATAAGAATTAATGTATTAAATAGAAATAATAGAGATGACATAGAAACACACCATAACACAAGATATTTAATGAGGAAACCCAGTGTGGGAAAAACCTCAGTGGGATTTGTGACTCACAATATTTACTCACTAGCCAATGAATAAATACTACTTACAATAGGGGCCTGCACATGCAGGGAGGCCAACAGCTTAGAGCTCACTGCTCAAAGAAGAGTCTCACTAACTACACAATGGATAATTAAATACAATATAATGTACTACTCAAAACAGCATCTCTAATGCCAGGTTCAGTACTGGTTTAAGCTAAGATAGATACCTTAACCAAAAATCTTTGCTGCCACTAAACAATTATCTTCTACCATACACATCCTTGATTGTTCCCTTCCAAAATGATCTATAAGATCTCATACATATATGAGTCTTTTACAATATACCATGTCAGCTTACAAAAGATAATTATATTTACAAAATAATTCACATAAACAAAACTTCACACATGTCAGCCTGAGTGCCAGTGTGCTTTGTTGCCGATGTAATCTGAATGCTGGTGTAAGTGCCTGTCGGTGTCGGTGTCTGTTGGTGTATGATATCTACTGGTGCATGTAGAAACCTATTGTCGATTGGTTGCCAGTCGGTTTCCATCAATGACAACATCAACTATTCTCATTAAAGTGTAGAATGCCAACAGTCAATGGAGGATCCAATAGCCTTTGAATCCTACAACCCAATTAGGCGAAGGAATCTCTTCTTCCTCATGTGGATTTTGAAAGTTAGGAAACTGACGTAGAACAGGTGGCTGGTGGACTATTTAGAAGTGGATAATACTGAAGTGGTTTCAGATGATGTAGAAATCTCCCCATCCCCTGTTTCCTCTCTTGCTAATTCACCAGCCACCTATAGAGATAAGGCTCCACAGGTGCGGGTAAGGAGATGTTGGGCTGGTTAGATGGGTTCGTTATGGTTTCATGCTTCCTGCCTCTTTATGACTCTCAAGTGTTTATAGTTTGTTTTTAGACTTAGATCAGACAAATCTTTCTTTAGACATATGGCTTCTTAGTTGGATTTTTACCCTATCTTTAGTATTCATTCTATCCCTTAAGTTGGTTCATCCCTTCATACCTTGGACTTAGATTTTTGAAAGTGTTTATGGATTAAGTATATTATGCTTATCATCTTTATGCTTATCGTCCTTTCTTTTTGGTAGTATCTAATAATCTTGTCATTCCAAGCTTTTAATTAGCTTCTATCTTATTTTTTATTTGTATGGATATATATATAAATTTATATTTATATATATATATGTGTGTGTGTGTGCGTGTGTGTGTATACATATACATATATATGGGTATATAAAAGTAAGGATATATATTTATCTAAATGTATAGAGATATCTGCTTTATTGCGTTTAAGAGGTGTTTGGCCTTTGCTTTCTTTTGGATGATAATGTATGATTTAGTAAGGAGGCCCTCTCTGACTCCATATGTAGGTCTCTATATTGATTAAGTGAGCTTCTTTCTGTATCCCGGTTCAGGTTTTTCTCCTCCTTCCTCCTCTCTTGTGCAGGATGTTGTCTATGTTTTAAAGGCATAAGCCATCTTGATTTCTCTCTGTAGTAAGCTAGAGAGATATGATGTAACTTTGGAAATATTTGGTCTTATTGTCCTTTTCCAAATGGCTCTCTATCTCCTAGTATGGTGCTATGATATTGCTATATTATGATTTTGGCTTCATAAACTCTTAACATTACTTATAGTCTCTAAGGATGTTGTAGATTAATAATGAAGGCTTGGCACCATCAGTTGTGTAGTTTTTTTTTGGGCTAACATCTCTTGGAGTGATTGATGTAGGACAAGTCTAAAGGTTTTATGCAGGTTTGGTCATGATTAGCCTAGTAGGGCTTTCCCCTTGAGGGTTTTGGAGCTTTATTATTCATTCAGGGAGTCTCTTGACATTGTTCTCTCATTTAAGCTTTGTAGTGTTTTTCCTGACACTGATCTTGGCCATAAGATCTTTTGGAGATCAGGGGAACATTTTGCAACCTTCTTCTGTGAGACTAGATCCAAGCAATAAAAGGTGACGCGGACATCATTTTTAGGAATGAGCAGTTTTTTCAGAACTTCAAAATTCTAGATCGATATCTCTCTGACATATAGCTCAACCTTGATGGGATTTCCCTAGGGACTATTGTATCTTGTTCTCATTCTTGTTATGTGTATCATTATATTTCGATCCTCGAAGGGATCTGGGCGAGACCGAAGGTTTTCTTCCTTCATTCTTTCCTACCGGTGCCCACACCAAATGGAGTTTTTAATCACTTTCTTTAATTTATAAAAAATTTCAGGCTTCGGCCTTTTATTGATCAAACATATATATATATATATATATATATAAATATATATATATATATATATATATATATATATATATATATATATATATATATATTCACAAGATGAAGACTCAACCTCTAAAAGATACTCAAACTAAACCATGCATGCAATTTAGATCAAGGTAATCTCCTTTCCAATATTTTGCACATGTATAGGTACATTCTATATTACTTAGTTTTCTACTTGTAATTCAATTTTCTCCACCAAGGAAACCATCTCCTTCTTATGATCAAGAATACAAAAATCTAAGAAACCAAAAAGCTACTACTATGGTTATAGACCATGATTGAAAATAGGAATAGGATGTATGGGTCAATTATTCATGAATTCTATTTAATAGTGGTTAAGTTCAATTCACCACCCAATTAAACAAGGGCCAAAAATTTATCCATACTCACTATGATCAAGAAGACAAATATGCAATCAACTCAACACTACCACTAAGTTAAAGACCATGATTAAAAATATGATGAAAATGTATGGGCCAATAATTGACGAATTATATTACATAGTGGTTAATTTTAATTCAACATCCAATTTATAAAAGAGCCCACAATTTATATCCACTGTCACAATAAATAATCAAGAAGAAAGGACTATCAAGATAGTCATCATTTTGTCTAATAATGCATAAATAGACATGCAAGTATTTCAATATAAAATTTAAGAAAATAATATCAATTACTCAATAAGGGATGGATAAAATAATATATTGGAATTGGAAGTATCCACTATCTTTGGTGGAATACACAAAAATAAATAAACTAATGATGGATTGAAGGCCCAAATTGATGAGATGGTATTCTATGTACAATACCACATATTCAAAGTAGACTCAAAATGAACCCATTACTACACTCTTGGTAGACTTCAAGAAAATTACATGAGAGAAGAGATGATAGCAGTAATTATAATATAGTACAATAAAGGGGTCTATTGAAGAACTATCCGATCATGTAGGAAACATAAAAAAATATATAAATAAGAAATTGATAATATAGTGACACAAGATATACGCTACTATAAATCCTTAAAATAAATAAAACTCATCTTATGAAATTTCCCTTGTCATATTAAAAAATTCTCAAAATATGTTACATTCTACAACATGGGATATATGTTAGAAAACAAGGAAATGAGTATTAAATACTCCTTGAAACTTGTATCCAGCTAAAGAGACTTAATTTATTGAACCAATAAAGGTAAAGGAAGTTAATTTTGTGTGAGGTCTCCAATGTCTTATCCTCTAGTCCTAATATGCCTTTATATTCATTAACCAAATTATTGAATTTAATTTTAATCAAGCATGGAAAAGGTATCAAGTAATTTTATTTAATGTCCTATTCGAACTATAATATTTGAATGTAAAATATGATTAATATGATTTCATCTTTAACAACTATTTTTAGAATCAAAACAACAAATAAAAAATTATGTCAAAACTTGCAATGCTATTGTATATCTTCTTCAAACTATTGTATGAGAGCTCTACCTATTAAAAAACTATGTCCAAATTCTTTGATATTTCATCAAATACGATTCATAATCAAATACCATCAATCTTATTTTCTAGTTTTAATTTTCCATTAGTTTATAGGTGGTATTTTGAGATAAATTTTAAATTTATTTTGAGATTCAATGCAAGAAGTTGTAACTATTTGTAATGAGACTGAAAATTTGAACTACTTATATGTAAAATCTTAAAAAAATAATAGTACTATGAAATGTAGGATTTTGAGTATACTTTTTAGAAATATAATTTATTCTAATATCTAGAAGATATAGACTAATTTCTTATAGGCTTGAACATAAACCACTTTTTAAAAGTCAACTTGTTACGAGCATACAATGCTTATGTCTAGCAAGTATAATTTGACCTAATTAAAGTAATTTTATAATTCCTTTTGGAAAAATATTTTTATTTACTAAAGATTGCTAGTGATTTTTTTAAGAATTTTTTATTTAATATATTTCTATTAATTTTTATTGGCCCAATTTACATCTCTTAGCAAAATGTGCATATGTTAACTAGGCTATCTATGCAAAAGTGGCTAAAAAGTTAGTATTATGTAGTAGATACAAAGTAGAAAAAAAAGATTAAGTAAAAAAGATTTGAGATGGAAACATAGAGATGAATTTGACACTAAAATTTGAAACTAAAAATTTGAAATGGAAGTGTTGGTATCCCTATGAAGGTGGCAAAGGCTTGGAAAGGCAACCAAAAATAGAAATTGGAATCTCTTTACAATTGTCTCCTAAGAATACTGGTGGAAAAAGTGTTGTGCCATATAGGGGCTTTCCTAATTGGAGCACTATGTAATATTTTCCACTTCTACAATGACTAATGATGTGATTAAGTGTATTCCCTTGTAAGGATAACAGATAAATAAATGAAAAATTATTGAAATGATAATATATTACCTAACTATGAAACCCTCTCATGGAATCTCATACATGATTTGATGTGATGGTTATGAAGTCCTACAAATTATGTTACTGCATTTCTTCAACATGAAATGACACTAATATTATTTCATGTGATTTCTTCTTCTCTATCGCAAGCAGTAATATTTTGCTCTTCTCTTTGAATCTCTTGTGTCCATAAGCTGGTGGAAGTGATCAACTTCATCTTCTCTAGAATCCTAGTAACCAAAATTAACTGAATTCTTGCATAATGTATAACATCATCCTCTCCCATATCCATGTTTAATATTATTGCGATTTTATTTCATATTTTCTTTTAGGATTTATTCTCCAAAACTCAAAGGGCAGTTTTTAAAGTCGAACCCAATACAGTTAATCGATTGTTAGTTTTGGTAGCTTGGACAGTTGTTCCTCCATTGTCCAAGAATTAGTAAATAATTGGTTTTCTGGAGACTTTGGTTAGAGTGAAGATAATTATTTAATTAATTTATTGATTCCTTTAGGGACATCTAGCAACCAATTTATTATGGGTTGTTAACATCTAATTTATCTCACCTATTGATTGAGATTAAATCTCAATCATTGGTTTTCCAATGAGAGTAGTGTAAAAGGAGGTCATTGGGCATTTGTAGAACACACAATTGAGAAGAATTCGCAGTGATATCAAATGAATTTGTAGTATTTATAAATAATATTCCAGTGATAGCAAGGGCACCATGATAGCGTTGGAGATAGTAGCAGGGTGAAATTTCAGTAGGAGAAATTGGGAGAAGAATTTCCAGAGGAGGATATTGCTAGAGCTCTGCTAGTAAGAGGCAAGTAGTTTATGTATTTCTTAATTTGCTGAAGTTTAATATAAATTCCTCATTTGCAGTACTGGTTTCCCCTTGGGGTTTTTCCAGGGACAATTTGTCCAAAAATATTCTGTTCATTGTGTTGCATATTTTCTTTCTGTGATTTTATTTGTGAAGTTTTTGATTAAGGGTAAATAGGTTTTGGGGGGACCAAAAACCTCGTAAATAGGTTTTGACGGGACCCGAAACCCCATAGGTTTTGAAGGGACCCAAAACACTCAGATTTTACCAGGATCTGGAACCCACATAAAAAAGCTGCAAAAAGATAATAATATCAGCAAACCAACAACCAAGGCATAAATAGGACACAAAGCATCCCTAACACAGAGACAAGGGTTTTGCAAGGGCTCCCCAAACCTACAGAATATTGGGGTTTTGAAAGGCTCCCCTAACCTTCATAGAGGGTTTTAGAATGGCTCCCAAAACTAGCAAACAAGGGTTTTCCCAGGCTCCCATAACCAGTAACATAGACATCAGCTTACCAACAGTAGAACTAACCTTTAACCAAAAACCAACATTGGCTAGGCTAGGCCCTTTAAAATTGCTAGCATCCAGCAAGCCTGTGGAATGAACAACACTCCCACAACCAAAATGCAAGAAAGATATCTGAAATCACGCAAGGGGTTTTTGAAAGGCTCCCCTCACCTTCATGACATAGACAAGGAGGGTAAGGCTCCCTCAAACCCCAAAAGAAACTAAAAAGCATGGTTAAAAAAACCGCAGCTCTGACCATGAAAAAAATGGCAGGTGGCCTCAACCAGCAACTCGAGCAAAATCCTCACCCAAAAGTCCTTCTCCCACCATCTCCCCACCTCAATAGGGAAGAGGTCCACCTTAATAGGAATAGGAAGAAGGTAGAGCATCAGCCTTAGAGACACTCTCGTAGCAGGCAAAATCTTGATCACTACCAACCACCAGATCTCTGCCTCAATGGGAGAAAGGGCCACTTCAGACAGGCTAGGAAGAGAGTAGATCAAATACCCCCATAAAACAATCATGGACCAGCAAAGAAAAATCTCCTCCACCAGAGAAGGAGGGAAAACCAGAACAGGGAAAAGGTCGACCAACCTAGTCTTGAGATCGAGAGGAAGATCTCTTAGAAACATAGAGACTCCCTCACAAGAAATGATAGAGGGCTCGGACAGACCATTCACGTCCCAAAATATTCTCTCCATCTTGCATAGAGAGCCACCTCTAGCCAAGGTAGTGCCAAGAGACATACTTTGCCAAGACCACACAGAGCCCTACTTCTTGGGATCCACAGAAACAACAAGGGATAGGGTAACCTCCCACATGGGTCTGAGAAATCCTAGCAGAAAAATTTGCAAACCAACACAGTGCCTCAAGGGTGAACCTGCACCAACAAAAAGAAAAGACCAGGCAAATAGAGGGGGCAAAAAAAGTACCACCAGTCTCAGAAGGGGACCCAAAGCCTAGCCAAACATAGGGCATCACAGCCAAAACACAAACATGCGAGGACGAAGGCCCTCAGCAACGTTCACCACCAAAGAGAAAAGAACAATATATTTTGGGAACCATGGTGATCTCATCACACAAAACCAACAGGGGCGGTGTAAACATACTGCCTCCAGTAGCGTCGTCCAACCACACAAAACCCAGAATAGAGATGCATGTGCAGAGGCCAAAGGAATCAGACTGGGCCAAAAGGAGGCTCTCCCCATCACCATATGCCTCGCTGTCATCTTCTCCATTGCCTAAATCCTGAGGCACTGGAACCCTATCTCGTCTCACTCCTCCTTTCCCACTCATCATCCTCTAAACTATTGAAGACGAAAATATATGATTTTATTTTAGGAGTTGTAGTTGTGTTATTTTTTCAATATTTGTTGTGAATTAATCTTCGACAGTAAAATAATCCATATAAGATAGGAACTTAATAATCAGTACCTGCAATAGAATTTTCACATGGTATCAAAACAGATCTAAGGGTAGAAAAGTATTCTCATAGGCGCAGGAAGAAAAAAATGAGGGTTTACAGTTCAACCTCTTCAAAATTATTATTATTATTATTATTTTATCTTTGAGATGGCCTTAGTAGGTTTAAGAGATCAGGATAGATTAGATGGAGCCTCAAATTTTGGTGTCTGGAAAGCTAGAATTTATTTATTGGTGGAAGAGAATGGTATCAAGGAATATGTGACTAGTGTTGTAGTTGTACCTTCAGATCCAACATAGCTCTTAGCATATAAGAAGGAAGATGCCAAGGTGATGATGGCGATTCTTGATAGTGTCAAGGATCATATTGTTCTATATATTGCAAAGTTAGATACGATGAAAGAAATATGGGATGCCATTCTAGACTTGTACCAGAATGCTACCAGTAACCGAAAGCTCATTCTCAGAGAAAATTTAAGGAATACTTGGATGGACAAGGGATAAGATGTTACACATTACCTCACCAGTCTTAGATTTGCCAAGGATGAGTTGACAACTATTGGAGATAAAGCTAATGATAACGATCTAGTACGAATAGTCCTAAATGGGTTTACTAAGAAGTGGGATGTCTTTGTTCAAGTTATTAATGGATGAGATACCTTACTGATTTGGGATCGACTATGGTGAGACTTCACTCAGGATGAACTTAGACGAAGTCTTGTCAATGGAACGAGTAGAAAAAGTCAAAAAAGAGAGGCAGAACAAGAAAATGTTTTCCTAGCAGGAAAAGGGAAAGCGAACAAGGGGTCTAGAAAGGGATCAAATCCACAAAGTGAGAAGAAGAAGAAGGACTTGTCTAAGATCAAGTTCTATGGTTGTCATGAGTTTGGACACTATGTCAGTGATTTCCCACAAACGAAGAAGAACGACAAGAAAGGAAAGAAGTAGATGGCAAGTCTAGCAGGTGCAGATGAGCTTTCCAGTAGAATGGAGAATGAGTTTGCACTCATAGCTTGTATGGTTATCTCAACCTCACAAAGTGTTTGGTATATAGACAGTGGGGTGTCATTTCATATGATAGGAGTTAGAGAGTACATCTCTAGTTTTAAGGAGGAGGACATCAGAATCTATATTTCTATGGGGAACATGTCCAAACTGAAACTAGTTGGGAAAGGGACTATTGAATTTCAAAGGGAGAATGACAAGTTGATTCCCATTCATGAGGTGTTGAATGTGCCAAGCTTAGGTATGAACCTAATTTCTAAATCTGTTCTTCAAGATAAAGGCTATAATGTACTCTTTATAGGGACACATATGTTGATCAAGCATAAGGATTGGAAATCACCTATAGCTATTGGAGTTAGGAGCGGTCAACTTTATAGGTTGTAGTTTGATACTCCTAAGGCACTCATGAGTAGCAATGATCTTAGTGATTGAGGAGATCTATAGTATAGGAGGATAGGCCATATACATCTTGGAGAACTTAAATTTCTTTGTGAGACAATGACAGGTGTTCCGGAGGTGAGCATAGAGCATGATGATGTAAGGGATGTGTGTTGGTGTTCCACGGAGTGACACCAGATCCAAGGGTGTTCTTGATCTAGTACATTTAGATATATGTGGACCAATGTCAATGAAGTCTCTCAGAGGGTACGAGTAATTTATTAATTTTATTGATGATTTCTCTAGGAAGACTTGGATATACTTCTTGAAGACCAAGGATGAGGTCTTCAGTCACTTCCAAGAGTTAAAAGCTCTTGTGGAGAATTTGACAGGCAGGAAGATAAAGGTTCTTTGATTAGATAATGGAGGCTAGTACAAAGGGAAAGAGTTCCAAGAGTTCCGTACCTTAGAAGTAATCAAGAGAGAGTGGATCGTTACTTACAACCCGCAATAGAATGGGGTTATTGTAAGGAAGAATCATTCTATATCAGAACCAACAAAGGCTATGGTACATGACTAGGACATGCCACGCTACTTATGGGCAGATGCATGCAGTACAATAGTATACATACAAAACAGGGTTCCACATAAGATTCTAGGGAAGATGACACCTGAGGAAGATTTCATAGGGAAGAAACTAGATATTAGTCACTTCAGGATATTTGGAAGTTTGGTGTATTGTCACATTTCGGGGGCTACACATTCCAAGTTAGATCAGACTGCAAATAGGGGATACTTTGTGGGGTATAATGAAACCTTAAAGGCATATCGGATATTTATTCCAAGGAGTAGGAGGATTATAGTTAGATGTGATGTCAAATTCATGGAGGATAAGGCATTAAGGAGGTCCAGAGATTTTCTAGCAGATGAACAAAATGAGCAACCAACAGAAGATCCAAGGATCGTTCAACTGAATCAAGGACAACAAAGTCCAAGTACAATTACTTGCACAAGCACATGCTCAAATGTTGAGAGTTCACAAAACACAGAGCAACAGATGGAAAAATTCCAAGAGATGCATCAAGAAGACATGGAGGTTGATGTTTCATCCTCTATAGTTGGAAGCAGGAACCATGAGGATCAACAGACACATAGGGATACTCAAGAGTTTGTGGGAGATCCTAGGATGAGTAATACACAATGAAAACAACCAACCAATTTTAATGAATATGTACCATTAGTTAGTAAGTTAGTAGATAGTGAACCTTCCAGCTATCAGGAAGCTGCACAACAACAGGTGTGGCGAGATGCGATGGTTGAGGAATATACATCAATAATGCAAAACGATGTGTGGGAGGTTATTCCTAGACGAATAGATAGGGAAGTGGTTGGATCACGTTGAATCTATAAGATTAGACATGGTGTTGATGGTAGCATTGAGAAATGCAAGGCAAGGTTTGTGGCCAAGGGGCTTTCTTGGAAGGAGGTAATAGACTATGAGGAGACATTCGCACTAGTGACCAGGTATACTTGTATACAAGTCGTGATCTCACTTCCAATACAGATGAGATGGCAGATCCATCAAATGGATGTCAAGACGATGTTTCTTAATGGTGAATTAAAATAGGAGGTATACATAGAACAACCATAGGGTTTTGTAGCACACAACAATGAAACCCACGTGTGCAGATTAAAGAGATCCTATTATGGACTCAAGTAGGCTCCCAGAGCGTGGTATCAACGCATTGATAGATATTTGCAGGGAATGGCCTTTGTGAAGAGTGAGGTGGATCATAACCTCTAATACTTGGTGTTTGGGCATGAGATTCTCATTCTTGTTTTATATGTGGATGACTTGTTTCTAACAGGTTCATTGGGGCTCATAGAGGAGTCCAAAAGGGACCCTGCAGTTGATTCGAGATGAAGAATTTGGGGCTTATGCACTAATTTCTAGGCATGGAGGTATGGAAGACAAATGGAGACACTTTCGTAGGACAAGAGAAATATTGCATTGAAATCTTGAGGAGGTTTGAAATGGAGAATTGCAGAGCCATGTCTACACCCATGATCATGAATTGGAAGAAGGTAGACTCATCCAAGGAGAAGGATGTAGACCCCAAATTAGACAGGCAGTTGATTGGATCTGTCATGTATTTGGCCAACACCATGCCGGATATATCCTTTGCAATAAACTCTCTTAGTTAGTTCATGGTCAAACCAAAGAGAGTGCATTAGACAATGTCAAAGCATGTGTTACAGTATTTGTGTGGTACAATAGAGTATGGGATTAGATATGCTCAAGGTGATGTTATCATCTTGATAGGATATACTAACACAGATTGGGAAAACAATACAACAGACAGGAAAATCACTTCAGGGTGTTTCTTTAGCTTGGGATCAGGAGTTGTCTCCTAGTACAACATGAAGCAGAAATCCATGGTTTTGAGTTTTGCAAAGGCAGAATGCATAATAGCTAGTATGGTGACGCGTGAGGCGATATGGCTTTGGAAGTTGCTAGTAGCCTTTTTTGGTCAGAGGTTTGAGACTATTGTGATACACTGCAACAATCAAAGTTGTATTAGATTATCTGAGAATCCTATGTTTCATGATAGGTCTAAGCATATAGATATCAAGTATCACTTCATCAGGGATTGTGTACAATGGGGCATTGTTTAGCTACAATATATACCTACAGAGCAACAAGTAGCAAACATTTTGACAAAGACATTGGGAAGGCAAAATTAATCTTCTTCAAAGACAAGTTGGTTGTCATGCAGAACAGCTTCCTCGCTAAGGAGTGTTAGTTATGGTAGCTTAGACATGTATTCGTTGATTGTCCAAGAATTAGTAATTAATTGTTTTTCTGGAGACTTTGGTTAGAGTGAAGACAGTTATTTAATTGATTTAGTGATTCTTTTAGGGACATCTAGCAACCAATTTGTTATGGGTTGTTAAGATCTAATTTATCTCAGTCATTGATGAGATTAAATCTAGATCATTGGTTTTCCAATGAGAGTAGTATAAAAGGAGGTCATTAGGCATTTGGAGAACACACACTTGAGAAGCATTTGCAGTGATACCAAATAAATTTCCAGTCTTTACAAATAGTATTGCTGTGATAGCAAGGGTGCGGTGATAGTGTTGGAGATAGTAGTAGGGTGGAATTCCAATAGGAGAAATTGGAAGAAGGATTTTTGAAGGAGGATATTGCCAAAGCTCTGCCAGTAAGAGGCAAGCAGTTTACATATCTATTAATTTGGTGAAGATTAATATAAATTCCTCATCTACGGTATTGGTTTTCCCTCGAGGTTTTTCCGGGGACAATTTATCCAATAATATCATGTTCATTGTGTTGCATATTTTCTTTCTACGATTTTATTTGTGAAGTTGCAGTTGTGTTATTTTTTCAATATTTGTTGTGAATTAATTTTTGGCAGTCAAATAATCCATATAAGGTAGAGGATTAATATTTAGTAGTTGCAATAGAATTTTCACATCGATTGGTTCCATGTTGGATCAAAACTTGGTTCCCATTTCTTAACATGAACATATGTTTCACCTTCTTTCCTTGGACCTCCCTATATCACCTTGTTGCTCTCTTCTTCATTTTCAAATTTGGTCATGAAAAACTATTTCTGCAAAAAATATATTTATTTTGGAATATGTCAGTATTACTTGATTCATCTTCTTATTTCATGTCTCGATTTATGCTTACCTATGATTTGGCCGATAATAGCCATTTGCTTGAGTTTTTGAATGTCCTGTTCTACTACTCCTAATAAATCTATTTCAACTTCCTTTATTGTGTTTTTGTCTTCCTTAGGGTTTACCTCTTGGTCATTTGCATCTCCCTGTAAATTCACCCATCTATGCTTTTACATTTCTATGGCTTTTTGCCATCAATTTTCATCTGTGATTATATATAAAAATTAGAAATACTTATAATTAAATAGATATATATATATGAAAAAATTGCAAGAAGAAATAATATAGTTAAATTTAAAAAATAAGAATACCTAAAAAGTAACAATTATCCTTCTACTATACAATTGTATTAAATTTTAAATTAATACCTAAAAAATATAATTATCATCAACATCTTAATAATGATTAAATAAGAAATTTTTAATTAAAAAAATATTTTTAAAATTAAATAAACATAAGATAAAAATATTTTTTAATTTTTTATGTTTTTCATCGAAAAATTAGGGAAAATAATTATATTATTGATAAAATGTAATATAAGTTTTCATTCGTTATATGTGTAAACTTTTAAAGTTTCAAATAAATAAAGAAAGAAAGAAAATAAAAGAAAATAAAAGTAAAATTTTCAAATGAAAAAATAATGAGAACTTTAAATATACATAAATAAATAAATAAAATTATCCTAGAATAAAAAATACAATTTTCAATTTTATATGTTAAAAATTTGAAATATTGTATATGTTCAAAGCTTTCTTAAAAATATTTTATCATATTTCACTAATAGTCTTATATTCTATCTTTAGTGAAATATATAATGTATTTTTTGTTAAAATAATTTTAAAAACTATATATTATTTTAAGAATAATGTATTATATATATGTATAATAAATATAGTAATTTATTAATATTTTAACTAATATAACAAATCAATATCTATATAAAGTAATAAATTTTAAATTTGTAAGATATGATTTAATATTATTGGAAAAAACAATTTAATCATCAAATTGCAGGCCTCTTAGAGAGCTCACTTACATGCTAAAATCAAACATTGTGATATTGTTTTTGATAAAAATAAGTGGATAAACTCTGACAGACTAGAAACAAACCATGAAAACAAAACACTTTTATAGAAACGAAACAATAGAGTTACTCACGAGGTAACTAAAATTAGGACTGGATAAAATCTTCAATCTCTCTTCCTTCTTTGAAGGACCGTACATCAAGATTAAACAACACATCCAGATGAAAGGGACGGTGAAACTTCACTAACAGCCCCAAAAGAGCGAACAGTAGAAGATGGGACAGTAGAAATACAATGAAAAGGAACAGCATTATTAGGGATAACACTATGACATTGTTAAACTACACAGCAATCGCCAAATCGTTGCCATTCCTTTGGAGGCCTCGAAATCTGCAGCTACTGTTGTTAACCTGCTCATACTCGTCCAAAACACAATATTCATCTACACTTTCCCTGTGGTGAGATTTGCACGCAAAGTAGAGCACAGTCCGCACTACCCACCACATCAATGTAAAGACACACAACACCACCACATTTTTAGCCTTCAGATAATCAACCAGATCATAAATTACCTTGTAAGATATGGCGAGCACTAAAGATGCAGTGCGTTTTCCGTGCATCAGACGGAGACTCTTCTTCATTCCCTCAAACCCATAATATTTGACCTCTATAACACACATTACAGCTGCAACCCGCCAGGCCATATCTACATACATGCTTACGCACTCCATCGCCAAGGAACCAGCCACCCCAACGACAAACCGTATGGCTTGCGATTTGACAAACACTATCAAACCCAATTCAAGTAATATCTGAGCAAGTTTAGAAGCAAATAAAGTGACGAACCTGACGATAAAATACCAGAGGAAAGTTATTATCAGGTGTTTCCAAACGGCTGGAAGGGGTCTGATAAGCCGTGTGAAGGAGGGTTTCTTGTTGCCCTTGTAAGCGCTGCCCACGGTGTAGACTACAGCCACAATGGACGGCAGCAACGACAGGGAGAAAACAATTTGCACCACTATAAACTGTGTCGCTTGGAAAATGAACAGGCGCCACTCTTCAGCTTTTTGCGTGGAAATAATCCTAGCGTGAAAAGTCGAGTGCAACTGTTCGTATGCAAGCATTGTTAAAATATTAGGGAGAATTAACACTAGAGTGATTGTCCCCAACAAGTTAGCTCGATAGCAAAAGATTTTGAAAGACTCCTTCACGATTCCAAAGGCTCCCACCCCTTTTAGACTTTCTTCTCCTCTATCCATGGCTTATTGCTAATCCTTGTCTCCTCTTTTAATTCAGCGAAATTGCTTCATTAATCACTTCGTCTCGCTAAATCAGGCAGGTGATTTATAGATGTATTTATCATGGGTCATGCAAAGCATATTCTTGATTCTTGAATCGGTCGGAACGAAACAGGCTGTAAATAATTTCAATCATTGACAGATAAGAACCCCGAGCCAATAAGAGAGAGATATTCTTATCGATAGTAAGCTTAATTATGACCGTAACAACTAATATGCTCCAATCGCTTAATTGGACCCCTGGTGGTCTCTCTGGAATTGTAGGAAATTTTGTTTTTACTCTTTCATTGCTTCTTCCGCAGAAATCATTTTATGTCCTTCTAAACTAGTCATATTTTTCAAAGCATATGTCACTTTTCTTCGAACTGAGGCGAGAATTATAGCGTAAGGCACCATTAAATAAGGTCATTAAACGCTCGTAATTCACGTCTTGGATGACGAATAGTTTAAATATCACAATTATTAGATAAATTTAAGAAGTTACATGTTTTTCTCCACACCTTCTCATATCGTTCATTGAGAATTTCTCTCACACTAAAAACCATCTCTACTTAGGTTAACGATGTTTTTGGATCGCAAAATCCAAGGTTGGGAAATTCAAAGCATCAATAATATGTAAATTTTAGGAGTGGGAAGAGATAGAACAAGACGTAATGACAAAAGATGTGCTGCTTTAAAAATCAAATTCTATTTATTTGCTTGGTGGAAAATGAATAACATATATCTTTTTATAGAAGATTTATCGAAACATACAGTAATTTCTACAATAATTTCTATAGGATGACTTAGAATAACTATCTAGATAAAACAAAACATAGGCGGACAGAAGACAAAACATCAAAAACTAATTCTGTAGCCTTTCTTCTTAATTTCTGCTACTAGTTACATCAATATTTACAATATTCAATTTATCTCTTGAATTTTCAAATGTTTCTTTTGCTAACGTCTTTTGTGAATATGTTTACTAATTGATCTTTCGATGTAGAGTGCTCTAGATTATTTTTTCTATTGTTTATTAACTCTCAAATAAACTAATATCTAGTATTAATATGTTTGCTCCTCTTATGAAAGACATGATTCTTTGATAACACAATTACATACTTATTCTCACAATAGATTGCTGTTGGCTCCTTTTGATCATACATTAGATCTAATAAAACTCACCACATCAATATTGATTGGCATGATACTGATTTGTACCTACTACATATTCTGCTTCTTAAGATGAGATTGTCACTATATGTTGTTTCTTTGATGCTCATGTCAAAATTCCTATTCCAAACTGAAAACATGTCCTAACATGTAATCTTTTGAACATTAAAACTCCTTGCAAAGTCATTACTTGTATATCATATCAAAAAAAATTTATTGTTAAATACAAATATCACATAATCTATAGTCCATTCAATGTACCTCAATATTAATTTTCCAATTTTCTAATGTGTATCTTGGTTGAGTCCATCAATCTAGATATGAAACTAACTTCATACATAATATCTAGTATGGTTGTTGTGAGATACAACAAACTTCCAACAATTTCTTTAATATAGTTCTGTCGAAATTGGTCCCTTTATTTTCTTTGTTTAGTTTTCTATCTCTTGCTATAGAAGTAGATATCAAACTAAAAAATATCATTCTAAACCTCTTCAATACATCCTTTGCATGTTTACATTGACAAATTAAAATTTTCTTATTATTTCTATAACTTTAATTTCTAGAAAATATCTCATTAACCCAGAATAATAATAAAATAATTTAATAAATAATAAATATTTATTTAATAAAATGAGTACATTTTTGTTGGTGTATAGACATACTCTACAAGAAAATTTTATGTTCTTTACATGTTCTTGAGCTTCCAAGATTGTTATTTTTTTCATGGGACTTCCACATTTCTATCTATGATTTTTATTCCATCTCTTCCTAAAATAAGATATCAAATTTCTCCATATAATATTTCGATACAGTAAAGTTTCATATAAGAAACTATCTACCCAAGGCATAGAATATAAGGTAGCTAAAATTTGATAGCAAAAGAAAGAAAGAAAGATATGCAAAAAAAAAATTCTACACTAGTGTGAAAAGCATAGTTTTATCCAAATTTAAATATTTTAACACTTACATTGTGATTTAGTGGCTTCAGAGCCCTGTTGTCCTATTTTAGCTTCCTTTGAGTCAAATTGTGATACTTCAGACCATGTTGTATTAATGATATCACTATTGTTTCTCTAGTTGTTTCTCAAAATAAATCTATTTCAAATGACCAAGATGATTCTTATAAGGTTCATAATGGTTTTAAATATTCTTGTGTTATTTCTCATAGTGTTGTTTATCAAAATAAAATTGTTTCATCTGACAAAGTTGTTTTTACAAGTTTTGTTGTTCTTCCTCATTATGTGTCTACTAACCCACCTATTAGAACTATTATGATGGTTTCTCATTCTCCTTATCTAAGGTCTTTGAGTGTCGAAGGAAGATCTAGTAGGAAAATTGTACAATGAAGGAAAAAAAATGAATATATGGCTAACACTTCTTCTAGTCTTGCTTAGTCCTAACTTTGGTTACCTCTTGGGTAACTCTCCATTAGATCACACATTAGAACTATAAAAACTCTTTGCATCAATATTTTTTAACATAATGATGATAAATACCTACTACATATGTTGCTTCTATAAATTAGATTGTCACTATAGGTTGTTTCTTTGATGCCCATGCCACAATTCCTTTTCGAAAGTGAAATGCAAGTCCTGATGTACTCCTTTGAGAATTTAAACTCCCTAAACATTCACTATTTGTATATCATATAAAAGCAATATTACTTGTTATATTTAATACAATTTTCGATTATCTATAGACCTTGTGATGTACCTTAATATTAATTTTCCAATTGGCTAATGTGTATTAGTGGTTTAGTCCATCAATCTAGATATCAAACTAACTCCATAAATAATATATAACTTGGTTGTTATGAGATACATTAACCTTCCAAAAAAAAATTAAATGTAGTTGTATCAAAATTGGTCACTTTATTTCTTTTGTTCACTATTTGACCTATTTCTATAAGAGTAGATAATGTACTGCAACTAGTCATTCTAAACCTCTTCAATACATCCTTTGTATGTTTACAAATGACAAATAAAAATTTCTTTAATATTTTGTTTAACTTCAATTCTTAGAAAATATCTCACTAACCCAAAATATATCATCTTAAATTCCTTTTTTATAGCTCCCTTAAACATGTTTACAAACAATTTTTCATTAAATATAAAATCATCAATATATTAAAAATAATTAAAATCTGATCTTTCTTGCTAACCTTTGTGTATAGAGTAGGTTCATTGTTGCTTCTCTTGAACCCATTATTCACCATGTATGAATCTATTTTTCTATACCATGCTCTAGGTGATTTCTCTAGTCCATAGAGTACCTTTTCAACATGTATACTTTGCCTTTATATCATTTCACCTCATATACTAGTGGCTATTGTATATATAATTATCCTTCTATAAAACCATTTAATAATTATTTTTTTTCATCTATTTGGTAAACCTTCCAATTGTTTTTAGTTGTAATAGATAATGCCATTATAATAATTTCAAGTATTTCTATGCTCCCAAATGTTTCATTATATCCTACCCCACATTGTCATGGAAATTACTTGGCTTCTAATCTTGCCTTATACTTTTCTACATCTCTATTTAAATTAAAGGTAGTTTTGTAAGCCCATTTCATGCCTATACATTATTTTCCTTTAGAAAAAATTACTATCTCTCAAGTGTCACTATTTTAGATATATTGCATTTCCGAATTCATTGCATTCAGCCAATTTTATTCCTTAATTGCATCCTCAAATTATATATGATAATGAGAAAATCATTACTTTTTTATTGCAAATCTACTTCATCCCATTGATCATCAATTTCATGCAAACTTCTAATTTACTTACTTCCAATTCTTGATCTCAATTTTGCAAGTGTAGGATTAGAATCATTACTTTTGAATTAGGACAGGAATGAATTGATGATTCTCCTTGTTCAATGTCCCTTTTTGAGTTATCTTGTTGTTATTGATGGAGTACACTTTTTCATACTATATTTATCTCCTTGACTTCCTTCATCTTTTCCTTCTTCAGTATGAGGTATTTTTGTGGCAACCAAAAGTGTTTTATCCATACTTCCATCACAAGCTTATTCATTAAATACAATATTTGTACTAATAATGAAATTATTGGTGATGAAATTCAATAACTTATAAGATTTTGTTTTTTCCCAATAATGAATAAATATACATTTCTCACCTCAATAATCCAATCTTCCTCTCGTTTACTTTAGCACATATACAAATCCAACATATCCAAAGATTATAAAATGAGATACACTATGATAATTACCACTCCATACTTGTTGTAGGATGATTTTTTTCACACTTTTTGTTGGACACATGTTCAAGAGATATACCACAAACTCTGCTACTTAAAACCAATATTCATTAGGTAAATTATTTCTTTTAAAATTGCTTCTTTATATCTCCATTATTATTCTATTCGTCCTCTTTAAGACACCATTTTTATAAGGTCTATAAATTGTACTGAACTGATTTTTTATTTCATAATATGTACCATTATCTAAGAACTCATTCAATTTGTATTGACATCCTCTATCAAATCTCGATACCTTTAGGAATGGGCCACTTTTCATTTTAGCTAGTAGTTGAAATTATTTGAACTTTAAAAATTCTTGAGAAAATAATCCCATGTCTTCCTATGAAACGCAATGATGAAAGTTAGAAAGTAAATTCTCCCTGTTGGTGTAAATAATTATTCATCTTGGATATTATTACACTTACTTAAGTTTACTTAGGAAATGCATTTCATAGTAGTTTGGGTATGAGACACTTGGGTGTTTGTGCCACATTGGGGTAGTGTGTGTAGGATAATTTCCACCTTTTATGGTGTTGATCTTGTTGTTACACTCCACATTTAGTGGGTGATCCACCTCATGTGGACTATTATATTGTTTCTCCTACCTACCCACACCTATTTCCTACCTACCCTTGTTTCTTATTGAGCCACATGTCTTTTTTGTGTGCTCACGTATCCTTAAGCCTTGCCTATACAAGCAGGTTCATCTACATTGTATGTAATTGAACTATTGATCATTTTCTATTGATGAGAATACAGTTTATTCTTGTCCTATATTGTGTCTCTATTTTGTACATTTCATTGAGCTCTTGATCTTGGAAAAATATCACACTCCCCATAATTATGGTGCTTGCATCAAAACACATAGAGAAATACACACAAGTATTAAAGGTTCCCATTCTCTATCTGGCATTCCTTTTAAAAAAATTCTCTATGTTGTATAGCCATAATACAAGTTTCACAGAAACCGAGAAATGGCTCTTCTATGGGGCTAATAATTTTACCATTTTATTTTTCTACAATAAAAATTGTTCTTTAAAGGGTAGATAACTATAGCTCAAGTGTTTTTCCCATGATTAAGCTAGAAAAGTTTCCTTAAAATTCACTTCAACTCATTCTTCCTTTTCACTCTTCATTCAAATCAGAAATATATTTTTCATTTTTATTTCAAACTTCACAATTATCATGTTTTATCTAGGTAAATTGGGATTAGGACTTGAACCCTTATGTTGAACACACCACAGGACTAAGAGGGGGGGTGAATCAGTTCAGACCTTAAAACAACATAGTTATAATCCTTTAAACTTCAAAACATAATTATATTATCTATGCAATTATGAAACATGAAACCATAAAGCACTATACACATTACAACATTAAGTTAATGTGGAAAAGCAAAGAAAGGGAAAATGGTGGTGAGAATCACACTAACAATATGAATAACTGATTACAATGTTCTATTCTTAAGGCCAAGGAAACGCATTGCACTTTATTGGACTTGAAAAACTAAGGTGCACAACCTTACAACAAGATACAATGGACTTGCATTGCTAAGATGTACAATTTCAGGGAAAGATACAAAGGAATTGTATTACTAAGGTGCATTTTGTAGGGTAAGATATAGAGACTCCATATACTATTAAACGACCTCGCTATCTTTCACTAGGTATGTAGAGAAATGATCAATTGAAATGAACAAGATCTTAAGTGAACAATATCATGACAAACATCTCTCACTTCATTCACTATCTCAAAACACTATCACATTGAATAAATTAACATTAAATCTCATTAGAAAATGAAACTCACACATCAGCTTCTTTCCATATGATTGCATATAATTCACATCTAATTCACACATCCAATTTCCCATTTATGATCAGTTACACATTTAAACCCTTAACTAGGCTAGCCACAAACAAAATATACATAAACTACATAAAATTATCTACCAAGAGAAACTATAGACAATGTGATATACTCTAGGAGATATAGGGAACCTAAATACATCTTCTAAGTCAATTCCAATAAACTATATGCTCTAACACCTCCTCCAAAATCAACATCCAATGTAACATGTAGAAAAACTATGAAGCACATTAACAAGTTAGCCCAAAATTATCACCCAATTTTGATCTACACACACCATTACAAGACCCATATCAATATTCTATATCAACCTCCAATGCATATCCAGACGAAAAAAGAGTGTGATCCTTGAATAAGATAAATCAATTGAGTCAACCAAAGACCAACAAAACTAGCAACATTGTGTGAGCCATATGAACATGCCCACTAAGTAGAATAGACTAGTAAATTATTTTACCATTCTAGCATGTTCCCTTTTAGATACCAATATAATAGTTTAAGAAAAATATAATATTGATAATATAAATGTTTCTACAAAGTAAGGAAAGAATCAATGTGCAAGTGAGGATCTTCATCACCACCATACTGATCAAACTTCATAATCTTGATCTCTTAGGGAAGTTTATAATTAAGGATTTGTTGGATTACTAAAATATGATGATAATATCACGGAAGATAGGGTTGATAAGCATCATTATGACAGTTGTAAGCTTTTGTTGAAGTTGTCCCATATTTTGGAATATGCTATTAGGGATATGATTGAGTAATGGAAGACGTGGAGGTAGATTATGCATACAAGTGGAGACACTAGAACTAGCACCAAGGCTAGTACACTCATACTAGAACTAGGGCTAGAAGAAACACTAGGGCTAGAATTAGAACCACCACTAGTACTAATAACAATACTAACACCAACACTATCACTAGGCCCAATGCCCATACCAAAAACATGAGTTAGGAGGTAGATTGATACATCCCAAAGGAGTCTAAGAAACATTAATTCTTGGAATATTATTACCAAATAAAGGATCAATTATAGGGACCATATCAACCATGTGTTCTGACACCCCGTGCATAGATACACAAATCAAAGAGGACCACTAATGTCAAATTGTGCCTAGAGGTTTAGCCATAACAAAGGGTACATTTGAGTATAATCTCACTCTCCATTATAAGAACCTCGAGGCCTTTACGATATAAAACATACATTTCTCTTAAATTATTAGCATCAGATCCAACCTAAGGGAGTAAATGTACCCAACTAAGAAATCCCTTGAAATACCTTAAATTATTCTCAAGGGATCAAATCTAATCAAACTAAACACTTAAAGCAGACTCATGATCCATAGTTAGAGGAGATCTTGGAGTGGTATTCATTGGAGTGCTGTCTTGATATTTGATTTGAGAAATAGATGTTCTTGAACCTCGTAAGCCAAGACCCAAAAGAAGAGGTTGAGAAACAAAAGGATCATTAGGATCCCTAGTTACTGAGAACATCAGACTTGCCCCTTTTGGCCTATATTGATTTGAGGAAAAGGTAGTTCTCAAAGTATTAACCACAATAACTGAAGTAGGCTACATCATAAAGCTCATAGAATAACTTTACAATGCTTGAACAACTCTATGAGTGATTAAGAAAGATAAGAGGGAAGAAAAGTTTGTTGCTTAAATTTATGAAAAAAATTTCGAGGTTACAAAAGTTTTAACAAGTTGAAACTGGAAGAAAGTTCATGTTAGGCTCACCAAATTATAGAGAAAAATTGAACTACTCCAAAAGGTGGTTAGACCCCATGAGGACTCCATAACCTTCTCTCCACTCCTAGTAAACCTTTTAGGCTCCCTAACATATAATTTTTTGTTATAAATATATGTTGAGTTGTCATTGATGTCAAACCTGATGTTTTGGATTGGT